>NC_069502.1:148779503-148939503 GCF_027579735.1 Bombina bombina | reverse complement strand
TTTATGATAAATACGGGCGCACAGGTGCGCCTCTCCAAAGGAGAGCTGCGGAGAACTGATAGGAGAACAGAATGGAGAATTCCCCAAATGGTTGATAAATCGAGGGACAGTGAAAACCTTGTAATTACAACACATTTATACTGTGTTGCTATAGAATATCATATCAGCCAAGTCTTAATGTTTTGGATGAACCAATATGGGCTTTAGTATGCAGACAACAAGACTGGCCCTGGCTATAATGTTAGTATACAGTGCATTGTTTTGCAGTTATCAGATATAGCAAATTAGGGATATATATGTAACATGTTTAGCCTTGAATAGTCAGCAGAGTGCAGTTTAAGTTCTGGGATTTAGAAAATCTCCAATTTTCACACAAAGTTTTTTCTTAACTCAAATTACTCTTCACGCTATTACTCTTTGATTAGAGATTCTGCTGCTAATGCCTCTTCATATACAGCCTATCATCATAATTGCTTTGAATGCTACTTTACTGGAATTTACACCAGACTTAAAATCATCTGAAATAATTACAAAGTCCTGTTCCTCTTTTGTTAAATTTGGTAAAATGTCAGTGTTTTAGTAATGTTTATTAATATTTCCATGTATATTTTTTATTAGTGCATATTTGAGTGTAAATATATGTTTAATGTATTTATGTTGAGTCTGGTTCAACTTTTAATTGAACCCTAACTCTCTAGGCGAGAACTTCAGTCGCGGTAACCCAATGAGTGCAAATTTAGTTTGCGTTTGTGCGGTCGCATTTACTTTTAACTTAATGCTTGCAAGATAGCGCAGGAGTGATATTTTAATATTGCACGTGCACTAACATTAGCACACCACTTGTAATCTAGCCCTTATGCATTTGCTTATTCATACATGCATATGGATGTCCAAGTAACACAGATTCAATCAATGACCCTGATATGGCTACTCCAACACAAACGTTTTGCTGTTTTTGTGTAAATATTAGAAGCAGCATGAAACTTTATAGCTGAGAAACATTTTGAAATTAATAATACATTGACATTTAAAAAAAATATTTGGTTAATTTTTATGCTTAGCTTTTCTACTGATTTCCCTGCCCCCAGAGCAAAAGTCCCAGTTTATATGGTTATTGTATGAACATGCATTATAGTTCTCAAATATGAAATAGGAAAAGGAAAAAATACCTTTATCTTTTATCTTCACGTAAGGTAATTTACTATTGATTTTCTAATCATATTAGATCAAAATGAATTTCTAATATCTACTGAATATAAATATATCTTTATATACACACAGTATTATTCTCACAGTCTCATAGTCCATTGGTGTTAAAAAGCAGCCTACTACTAATGAGTTATTGTGCAAACAAGCATTGCTAATTTATTACACACAATAATATCTACATCTAAACTACCTAGTGTGCTCATTGCTGTTGCAGACAACAGTTTTGCTGCTTATGACATTGTTTACAATGTAGTAGAATTGCATAATTAACACGTGCATAATAAAAAGACAATGACTTAACACCTAGGGGCCGAAATATCAAGTTTCGAATGGAGCTTGACGCCCCTGTTTTCGCACGAGCCTTCAGGCTCGCCGGAAACATAACTGGTCCACCTGCTCTGAGGCTGCAGACATCAATCTGTCCGATCCTATATGGTCCGGCTGATTGAGACCCCCTGCTAGCGGCCGATTGGCTGCGAATCTGCAGGGGGCGTCATTGCACAAACAGTTCACAAAAACTTCTTGTGCAATGATAAATGCTGACAGCGTATGCTGTCTGCATTTATCGATGTGCGGCGGACATGATACGCTACATCATAAATAAATCAGCCGCATACTCTGAATTTCAAATAAACAGTAGATTTTTTTCTGACAAGTGTATTTTTTCTCCCATTTTCCGGCACCCTGTATCATGTGACAAACTTCAGCCAATCTCAGACTAATATACGTATACCCTGTGAGCTTGCACACATGCTCAGTAGGATTTTGTTACCCAGAAAGTATGAATATAAAAAGACTGTGCAAAATTTGATAATGGAAGTAAATTGGAAAGTGTCTAAAAATTGCTGTTCTTTCTGCCTCATAAAAGTTTATCTTGACTTGAGTGTCCCGTTAAAAAAGCAAAAAGCTAAGAGTGTCTGTTATTGTTAATGATTTAAAGTTAAATTTTGGTTCATGTGAAATGTATCAATCACTTTAACCCTTTACCACTGAGACTTATTTGTCTACATCGGAACAAAGTTCCGATGTAAACAAGTAAAAATTGAAAACACTCAATCGTTTATGTGATCGTGAGATTTCAACAATGGGATCGGGTCAGGGGGGAGTGCCTATGACGCTAGGCACGCCCTCCAGCCTGTGATCCCATTTAGGACGCTTCTATGGCTTCATTACACCCAAACAGCTAGGACGTTCCATGTCTGTATAACGGCACTAAAGCCCAGCGCAGATAAAATGGCATGGAACGTGTGGGAAGGGGTTAAATACCTGATGATCTATAGGTCTCCTCCCTGGTGATATTCTCAAAGTCTCACAAGTACCTCAAATAATTTTAGAAAGGCTCATTTTAGTATAGGAGCTATTTAGCCATGCAGGTTCTTTATGTGCAGAATTGACATATATATTACAATAATGTGCTCCATGCTGGCGAGTTTTTGATTATCAGACCCCAAGGCTTCTCCATTCTTATTTGAATGGATTATATAGGCTGCTCCCAAATTAATATTTTACTATAGAAAATGCTGCTTTGACATGATTGCAGTATTCCTATCTATATTTTTTAAGATTTAAACATAAGCTAGCTGGAGTGATGTGTAAGGGAAAATTTAAAGCCCCTTTAATTACTTGGGGGAGGGGAGAAACTTTAAAAAGGACTGAAGCTACAAACATGATAAAAACTCAATTTTGTATGTTTCATCTCAAGTTTGTACTATAAATGGTTTCATGCACAACTGAGAATATTTTAAATATGATTTTCATAAATAAGTTTTATCTGAGATTAGCATTAATCAAATGGGAGAGATAAATCTGCTGAACATATTTTATCTGTTGTGTGGACTTGCAGCTGTGTAGGAAGATAACAATAATATTCATTTAGTAATTTATATGCAAGCCACTTATACAATACTTTACACATTGCTATTATTACACACTTAAAAATGTCTCTCGTTATCAGCTGTAACAGATAAACCAAGTAGCCAGCAGATTATATTTGGATGGCAGCTCTGAAAATCCGCCAGTGGAACTAGGGGGGAAAAGACAATTACAATGATTCAGCAGCAGTCGTAGCATAAAATTCTGCAATCATAATATTCTAACCTTCAATTTATAACCATAGCAGGGAATTTATCACATATATCCGTGAGCACACTATGAATTCTATCAATTTACATGCCTTTTTGGTTTACCAGACAAACGCTTTACTTATAAGCTTTTCTGTAGCTGTTACTACTAAAATTGGCTTAACAATAGAAAACAAATACTTTGTTCTTAACCTTCTCAGGATAGTTGATAAGAATCAGGTAAACTTATAATTATGGCAAACCATGAGGAAATAATTTATTACCATTCCTTATTCACCCAGCGTTATTATCAACAGATAAGACCAGGTGACATTGGTTATTAAATAAAGACATTAAACTACAAACGGTCAATTGATTTGATTACCTGATTAAATAAAAAAGGCATTTTAAATAAACACAAATTATATTGGCATTAATATTATAAGTAAGCTAGTTTCATACTTCACCAAAATGAAATTTATTCTTCCCTTATAATAAGTCAAGCTGTCAGGTCGTAGGTCTGTCTGAATAGGCTAGGCAAGACTCAGCAATTATAATCCAATTGGTATCTAACCTCTGTAGATGATTAGGAAATCACTAACCCAATATAGAATTTGACCAGTTCCAAAAAAATTATAATGTAATTTGTTTTTATTTTTGTTTGAAGTTCAGTAGTCTTCTTTATTTTACTGTGGTCTTGCATTTGAATTGATTTCCATCATTAACATTTTTTTTCATTCCATACATTAAATCTGGTTGTGATTTATAACTTTTATTCACCCTTTAATCGCTTCTCTTAACTCTCTCAGAAGGTAATTTGAAAAGGAGGGCTACTAAAATGGTACATGACTTGGAAAAATAAAATGAATTAAGAAAGACTTGATTACCTAAATATGTATGGCTTAGAAGAGAGATGGGAGAGAGGTTATGTGACAGATACTTTTAAGAATGTGAATATTTTTTACAAAATAGCTACACCATGATCTTATGTTGAAGGGTAGCGAGTTCAGGAATAATTTGCAGAAGCACTTCTTCACAGAAAGGGAGGTTAATTAATGGAAGAAAACTTCCATTAGAAGACAAAAACTTTAATAATGACTGGGATAAGCATAGGGATGTTCTATGAATTAAAGTGAAATTAAATTTCCAGCATCCGCAATAAAGTTATACATTTATGTTTGTGAGATAAATATAGTTGTTAAGTTTTTTTTAAAAAAAATAGTTTTATTTAAAAGTTATTTTTATCCGAAATCTCATACCTTTTTCCGTATTCACTCCTCGCACCCGACCATTTCCGTATTTCTATACTTTACACGTCAGAGCGGTCCCACCCGCCCTTACGTGTACATTTGTGCGCGTTCTCGTCCTTCTCCGTAATTCGCGAATGCGCATCTCTCGTCAGTCTCCTTATGTCCTCTACAATTTTTACTTCTACAATTTCTGAAGGACCTGTTGAAAGACAGGGGTTTATGGGCAGGGCCTCAAAATTAATCTGTTCTCAGTCAATTAGGGGACAGACTTGTTTTCAACTGGTAGGCTTCTAAGCTTACGTCCCCGCTTTTCAACAAAAGATCCCAAAAGTACAAAGAAAATGTAATAATATAAATAAATTAGAAAGTTGTTTAAAATCAGATAATCTATGTGAATTGTGAAGGAAACATTTTGGGTTCCATATCCCTTTAGAATAGTTTTGTTCATTCATTCTGTCTGCATTCTAAGATGAAACAAAATACTCTTCTACAGTCTTGATGTTTTTGAAAGCTCTGATAATTTTCTTTGAAAGCTGCTAATTGATTCAGGAAATCAGATTTTTGAGTTGAACTCAATTTTTGGCTCTATAACATTTTCTTGGTCAGTTGGATTTGTTCATTGATCCTCTTGGCATTGGTGTTGCTTTCATAATAAAAACAATCGAACAGTTTATATATGGTTACCATGTGATTTTCCTTACATTTTTTTACTATATTCTTCTTTTTCAAATGTTTTCATCAGTGCAAGCGAATGTAGTAGACAAGGCTTTCAGAGAGTGCTTCCTAAGGACTAAATAGAGATTTTCTACCAATTTTGTCTACATATGATTTAGATCTGGCCCTGAGATCACCAGTATTAATATGGTTCTACAAGTGTGGGATAGAAATACAAATTTATGTTTACCCATAAATTAATTTCTTAACACTCAAATTTAAAACCCACTTGGACCAAATATTTGATTTGTACCTCATTTTGGGATCACATTTATCCTCCCTTTATCCAAAGAAGTTCTTGCTTGGCTATGAAGGAACCACAAGCAGGAGAGGTTGAAGTATGTTTAGTGCTGGCGATTCCCAACTTCTTAAAACTCAAGTTAGAAAACTTCAGAGGATCCAGCTACATTATTAAAAAGGACCTTATATATATAGAATATAATAAGGAAAAATAAGCCCACCATGGATCCTGACTCATATCTCTTGTAGTGGTCTTGAAACATTTGGCTCCATTTATTAAGCAGCGGATTGCCTGAAACGGAAGTTAAGAAGCAGCGGTCGTAACTGCTGCTCCTTAACATGTCCACCACGTTTTAGGTGGCGGATTGAAATCATCCTGATCCAATACAATCTTGGATCCAATACAAGTCCTTGGATCCAATACAAGTCCTTGCTAGCAGCCAATTGGCTAGTGAGCAGGGGGCAGCATTTCATCAAATGATTTTTCAATGATAAATGCGGATAGTGTATGCTGTCTACATTTAGCAATGTCAAGTAGACATGATTTGCTATAGAGAATCATGTCCGCTCAACACTTAATAAATCTACCACTTTGTCTTTGCTTTTCTTCTGTCACTATGTTGCTATAAATTAATAAATACAGCTGGATCATTTGCATTTTATGATATATTTAAAGGTTTAACAAACCTGGTTTCTGTGACTTAAACCCACTTGCATTAAAATGGTTCTAATTTAAAGGGACAGTCAAAACCAGAATCTTTGTAGTTTTAAAAGAAAAATATTCCCTTTATTACCCATTCCCCAGTTTTGCATAACCAACACAGTTATAATAATATACTTTTTACCTCTGTGATTACCTTGTATCTAAGCATCTTCTGACAGCCCCCTGATCACATGACATTTTATTTATTATCTATTGACTTTCATTTTAGCCAATTAGTGCAGTGTCTGCCACAATCCACGGGCGTGATCACAATGTTATCTATATGGTTTACATGAACTAGCTCTCCCCTGTTGTGAAAAGCAAATAAAAAACCATGTGATAAGAGGCGGCCTTCATGGGACTTAGAAATTATCAGCCTAACTAGGTTTAACTTTCAACAAAGAATATCAAGAGAACAAAGCAAAATTGGTGATAAAAGTAAATTGGAAAGTTGTTTAAAATGACATGCCCTATCTGAAACATGAAAGTTTTTTTTGGACTTGACTGTCCCTTTAAGCATGCATTAACTTATAGGCTAGTATACATCTAGTTAATTTGTTTTTTATTTTAGTAAATGTGTTCTCTTAAAATTATGTCCTTTACTTACAGATATAGCTGTAATAGGGAATGTTAAAGCTTCCTCTTAGAGCTCATTCAGTAATGTCATGTCTTTATAGATGAAATATTTGACCGTTGATAAGAAACACTTGTTCTACCCAGCTTGTACTTCAACTGACTTTTGTGATGCAATTAATAAAGTGGCATTTTCACATTTATATTCAAGTCACAATTTTGTCTCTGTACATGTTTTAAAGGATATGAAAAGTCTACATGATACAACCAACTGTACTGTAGAGACATTTTATACCAAGGAAATAATGCATTAATTAAATAACCTGTAACAGTATGGCTTTAAGGTTACACGGCTGTTTCATTTATATATAAAAAATATATACATCAGTACTCAATAGAAGTAAATAAAATAAGGAACAAAAAATGCAGCATATTTGAGTATGCTTCCTTTTGTGAAAATCTCTCTTTGAAATTTAACATTTCATGCAGCTTGTTAGTACTATGTCCATAAGCCTTATACATACACATTTACCGGTCACTAATGCTGCTAATATAATTTAAAATGCTGTGCTGTTTATTTGAAATAAAATTAAATTGTGTTTACCTTTAAATAATATTTAATTTAAGTTTGATGTAAGTGCCTATTTATGGGGGATCAGTTGGGTGTACTGTATTTTTGCAGGAGGGTTCATCTCTGCCTCCAGCAATTTTCTTGAGCGAATATTCATTACATTATATTTAACTTCCTCTCAAATCAGAATATAATGCAAATAAAATTGTAATGACGTGTTATTTTATGGACGTTTTTTTTACTATAGTTAGTAATCCTTTTCTATCCTTTTGATAGATTTAGGAAATGGCAATATACATTAATGATCCTTAACTTGTCTAGAAACACTGAATGAATATTTTTTTTAAATGTATTTCATACCATCAATTAATTAGTAATGCTGAAAGTGCAATTCCTCCAGTGGCAATTACTACATAATTTAAAACTCTATTTGCTGATCATTCAATTTTATTTGGTGTGTGTGTGTGTGTGTGTGTGTATGTATGTATGAATGTATGTATGTGTATATATATATATATATATATATATTTATATATATATATATATATATATATATATGCAGAGAAAGACACAGATTAACATGCACGAGCACATATGTCATATATATGTTAATCTGTCCATGTTCCCTGGTTTACATCGGTAAAACAGTGATGAGTTTCCGGAATAGGATGGCTAACCACCGTTGTGCAATTTGGGAAGCACTCAGTAAAGGGGATTCAGATCAACCGGTGGCACGCCACTTTGCCAATTGTAATCATGGCTTATCTAGCTTGAGATCAATGCTGATCGACCATGTACCCCCTCTAACTAGGGGTGGCAATAGGGATAAGAGGTTGTTACAGGTAGAAACTAAATGGATCCATACACTTTGATACCAAGAGGACTGAACACTTTCCTTGACTTTGTATCTTTTTACACTAAATAACCAGGATCGGGATTGATATGCCATAGCCCAGAAGAGAATTACCCTAAGTGGATCCGTGTGGATGTTCATCCTAGTGGGTAACCACGGGTTTCTGCCTATACTCCAAGTGGCATGAAGGGAATAATTAAAAATGGTGTAATCACCCAGGCTATGGGGTATCTTATCTGATTTGTTGTTTTTTGTCTCTCATTTTTTGTTTTTTCTTTGCTCAGTATTACTTGGGGGTAATGTACAGATACAAATTATTAGATTGTTTATACATTTGTATTGTTTTTAAAGTTTTATAGATTTTTTAGATAAGAAATATGTAACACATGTTAACCTGTATCATTTTGTCAGCACATTACTATCAGCGCTTCACTGCTATGGAGATACATATGGTGGCACATAAGTACATGATGTCTGTTGACATCCGATGTTTCCTCGCTACATTAATATAATGGCTGATTATGAGGCGATTTTACTCATAGCGCTATGTCTTTCAAAATGATACACGCATGGTAACACACGTTTGTATACTTGTTACCAAGGTTACAAGAAACAACGTGATTGGCTGTGACGCATCACGCACATACGTAGCGGGATGACGTCATGACGCCACAGCATGGTGGCGTTAATGGATACTAGTTTGTTTGTGTGTATATAAGACAGGTAGAGTTACAGTGTGATATGTATGCTTTTTGGGGATTCTGTTTCCTGGAGGCTTGCTTTTTAATATGACATTTGACAAAGGTGTTGCATTACACCGAAACATTATGTCTTTTTTATGATGACCTAAAATGAAAGTTATTGTTTTATGAAGAAGAGAGAGAGATCATTTCAGATCTCTCGTTACGTCTGATAAATCCCTTCCATTTACTCAAATGTCAGCACCAAGATTGGGTTTCCGTAGATCCAGATCTCTGAGAGACTTTCTTATTAAAATGGACCCTATTGATTGCTATCGACACACGACTTGGCTTGATAACAAAAAAACAGGAGTTTTCCGCTGTCTGGGTTGCGTGACCTGTAATGGGTTAATTACGGGCCATCCTTTTATACACCTGCCGTCTGTGTGGGTGCGTAAACATAAGTACCGGCTTACATGTACTACGACTTACATCGTGTACTTGTTACACTGCACTTGTGGTCTGTATTATGTGGGCAAGACTTCCGATGACCTCAGGACGAGGATGGCGAACCATCGCTCTGCCATCCGGACCGCTCTCAAACAGGGGGGATCTTAGCAGCCGGTAGCACGGCATTTTGTGGATTGCCAACACAAGGTTGCTGATCTAAAATATACCATCATAGACCATGTTCCCCCTTTAACTAGAGGGGGTGATTGTACAGAATATTACTCCAAAGAGAGGCGCGATGGATGTTTAAGTTGGAAACGGTTACGCCTAAGGGACTTAATGCATTCCTTGACTGGCAGGTCTTCCTATAAATTCACAACAGTACCATGTTGAGAGCCCCAATCCATTCAACAGCGGCCTCTAGTTGCCGTTTTATTCATGGCCTTTACTCTTTGAAACAGTATAACAGGTAGCATTATAGCTATAGTCATTTTGTTTTAGACTTGGCCATCTTTTTCCTGCTAAACTGTGCCCAGTATGTTACTTAGTCTTGTCAGACCTATTTTTTGTTACATTAAGCACTATAAGGTTTTCAGATGCATATTCTAGTGCCGAATGTGCTATACATAGCTGCTTTTAGCCATATGCTTTTTGATACTCCACTCACGCTGTTGTGTGTGACACCTCGACCATCTGATTGGTTGTGTAGTATAAGGGTGATTTTTGCCCGGATTACCTGATCGCGGTCTCACTCTGTCAGCCTGTGGAAGATAATCTCACCCCTGTAAAGGAGAGAGGGAATTTTTAGGACCACAACTGCAGGCTTAGGAGTGTAGTGAAAGTATCAGTGATTCTGTGTAGGTGAGGGAAGGCAGCAAGGTTCAGAATCAATAGATACAGTTCACTTTTATTATAAGGATAGGTGTGACAATGGCTGAGACCTCAGAGCCTTTAGCCCCACTCAGTATTGTCAAACTGGTTCCCACATATAAGAACATGCAATTGCAAGTTAAAGTTTTAGACAGACCATATCTAATCTTTATTGGCAGCAGACATAGTGTACAACTTTAAGGCAACAATTAAAGCTAATGAGATTTAGGCAGTAGTTAGGTATTGAGAGTGAATAATTAAGAATATATGTAGAATAGAGCGTTTAAATATGAAGGAAACCTAACTAAGATTCTGAGGCATGTCAGGAGTAATTACTGAATAATCGTAAGTTACTGCGGTATGAGTATGAAGGAAGCGCTTTTGAGACTTACTAGTAGTAGTAATGGGTGAGGTCTGTCCGGACAGAGTGGAGTTCCCCTGCAGAGTTTGGGGAAATTGCAGCGTGTGCGATGGCGTGTGACGTCACCGCTTGCCGGTTCCGGTCCTGTGTTTGGTAGAGAGGTGAGCAGCGTCTGTCTCAAAGGTTGCAAGGAGGTTAGAGGGTGAGAAGCTGGATTCAACAATCAAGCAATTTGGTATGAGTAGGAGGGAAATTTAAACTGCTTGTTGGGGAGGAGTTATGTAAGTGTGAAAAGACACAGCTATACAAAGGATAAGGCAAAGAACTTAGGCAGTTATGACAGGACCCCCCCCCCAAAGATCAACTCCGGGGATCGAGTCCAGGACGATCAGGATAACGTTCATGGAACCTGGCCACCAATCGGGGGGCAGAGAGATTGGAAGCCGGTTCCCAGGAGTCCTCCGAATCAGGGTAGCCCTTCCAATGGACCAGATACTGAAGCTGCCCACGAAAACGTCGGGAGTCCAAGACATCTTGTACCTCATACTCCAGGGTGGCATCCGGTAGATGAGGAAGTAGAGGAATAGAAGGATCATGGTGACGAAGTTGTCTATAAGGCTTGAGGAGAGACACATGAAAGGTAGGATGGGATCTCAGATTTGCTGGTAATGCGAGGGTAACAGCGTTCATATTCACAATTTTTATGATGGGAAATGGTCCAATGAAGCTGGAAGATAATTTCCTGGAAGGAAGGGGTAAATGTAGATTACGTGTTGATAACCAAACATAGTCACCTACTCTATATTTAGGCGAGGAAATCCTTTTTTTATCAAAATGGAATTTATAGCGATCCTTGGCGATGCGAATATTTTCAGCAGTTAGTGAAAAAGATTCACTAATAGTGTTGATGAGGTCATTCACAACAGGACAGCTGTTGCTGTCCATAGAATGCCATTCAAAAGAAGGATGGAAACCATAATTAATGAAGAACGGTGTGAACTTTGTAGAGGAATGGATGGAATTGTTGAAGGCGAATTCTGCGTATGGTAGTAGTTGCGTCCAGGTATCTTGTTTAGCTGAAATGAAACATCTCAAATATTGTTCAATGCACTGGTTTGTCCTTTCAGTCTGGCCATTAGTTTGGGGATGGAAAGAGGTACTGAGACGTCTAGAAATACCCAATGAGTGACAAAGTTGTTTCCAGAATTGGCTGGTGAATTGAGTTCCCCTATCTGAGGTGATACTATTCGGGAGTCCGTGATACTTGAATATATGTTGTATCATTAAGGAAATGGTTTCAGAAGAAGTTGGGAGCTTATGGTAGGGCACGAAATGTGCCATTTTACTAAATAGGTCTACGACTACTAATATGGTGTTATTCCCTTCAGAAATAGGTAGGTCGACTATGTAGTCGATTGCTATGTCCTTCCAAGGACGGTCAGGAGTCGGTAATGGGATCAATTTCCCGTAAGGGGGAGTCCTCCCTTTTTTTTGTAGTTTCGCAGATTAAGCAAGTTTTAACGTAATCCTCAACATCAGTGAGGCAGGTAGGCCACCAAAAGAATCTGGAGACTAATTCTTGAGTTTTCTTTATGCCCATGTGTCCAGCAGATGGAGAATCATGTAAAGTTTTTAAGACTGTTGCTCTGAGACTGTTGGGTACATAAATTTGTTGTTGATAATAATACAACCCATCCGAGTGTAAATCCAAGACCTGTAATGGTTTATTTGAGTCAGCCTGTTGTGCTGATTTGAACTGAATGTTTTGTTCTGTAGTTAAAGCTAAGAATCTGTCAAGAGGAATTAGAGGTGAAAGGTTTGGATGTGACACTTGGTCCACCAAGTGTCTTGAAAGGGCATCAGCCTTCTTGTTCTTGTTTGCAGGACGGTAGGTGATAAGATAATTAAATCTAGCCAAGAATAGGTTCCATCGGACCTGTCGTGCGCTGAGAGTCCTATTAGATTGTAGGTATTCTAGATTTTTGTGATCCGTGTAAATCAAGATTGGAAGAAGGGTCCCTTCTAGAAGGTGTCTCCATTGTTCCAATGATGTTTTGATTGCTAACAGTTCTTTATCACCTATTGGGTAGTTTATTTCAGCTGAATTAAGAATTCGTGAATAGAAGGCAACAGGATGCAGAGGATCTTTTGGAGTCTGCCTCTGTGAGAGGATTGCTCCTAAAGCATAATTAGATGCATCCACTTCCAAGATGTACTGCAACTCAGAATTAGGGAATTGGAGGATAGGGGCCGTAGTAAAAGCTTTTTTTAAGAAGTTGAATATTTCTTCTAAATCATCGTTCCATATGAAGTGTGTGTCAGATTTGGTCAAGTTAGTTAATGGTCTAGTCAAGTCAGCAAAATTTTTAATAAACTTTCTGTAGAAATTGGCGAAACCCATGAACCTTTGTATATCCTTTTTACTTTTTGGTGAAGGCCAATTTTGAATTACCGATATCTTATCATTATCCATCTGGATACCTTGGGGTGATACAATATAACCTAGGAATTTAATTTCTTTGGAGTGAAATAGGCATTTTTCTAGTTTAACATAAAGAGAATTCTCTCGTAACCGTGTTAATACTAGGGTGACATGTGAAGTTGACCATTGTATAGTGGGATCGTGTTGTTTAAACCAAGTGATACCAAGTATAATGGGATATAGAGGTGAGGGTATAACATCAAAAGTAAGAAACTCTGTGTGTTGGTCATGTGTGGTAAGCCTTAAAGGTATGGTGTGGTATAAGATGGGTCCTGATGTAATTTCATTACCATCAATAAAACGAAGTACACTAGGCACCATTTTCTTAACTAGTGGAATTTTATTTTCAGTAGTGAATTGGTAATCTATATAATTGTGGCTGGCACCAGAGTCAAGGATTGCTTGTGAGTTGAGTCTTTGCTGATCCCACTGTAATAAGATAGGAAGGGAGCAATGATTAGATTGTGTTTGTTTAGCAGATAAACATATACTTGTGGTGTTCATCTTACCCTTCCTACGCTGTAATTGAGAGCAGTCCTTTACAGAGTGATCGATCCCTCCACAATACATACAGAGATCTAAAGCTTTTCTTCTTAATTTTTCCTGTAGAGTTAATGGACCTCTGATGAACCCGAGTTCCATAGGGATTTCAGAGGCTTTTGTAGTTGTCTTAGGTGGATGCAGAGTAGTAACTGTTTGTTTAGTGGATGTTTCTAAGTGTGACTTTTCTGAGCGTCTCTCTCTGATGCGTCTGTCTAATGTGATGCTAGCATCTATTAGGAGTTCTAAAGTCTCTGGGAGGGGTTGTCTGGCTAGCTCATCCTTGAGAGTATCTGAGAGGCCTAGGCGGAATTGATTGCGCAAGGAAAGGTCATTCCACTGTGTATCAGGGGACCATTTCTTAAACTCTGCGATGTAGTCCTCCACAGGCCTTTTATGTTGTCTCAGAGACCTCATTGCTGTCTCAGCAGACAGCTGTTTGTAGGGATCATCATAAAGCTGTCCCATTGCTTTAAAAAACTGATCAAATGAGTACAGCAATGGGTCATTGGTTTCAAAAAACAAATTTGCCCATATACGTGGTTCGCCACGCAGATAGGAGATTGTGGTGAGAACCTTCAAATGATCATTGAAGTATGTTTTGGGTTTTAATTGAAAATATAAGGAACATGAGTTTTTGAATTCCCTAAATTCTGAACGAATACCACTAAATGTTTGTGGGGGATTAGGTTGGGGTTCACTAGAACTAATACGTGTAGTGAGGGTATCAATTTTTTCATTGATGTATTGCTTTAGGGCAGAGTTTTCTAATTGTAGTGTATTTAACCCTGTTGTAAGGTTATCTACAGTTTGAGTTAATTTCTCTACATGAGATAATAAGGCTGCTGGGTCCATAGTATACGCTTGATTGTTATTGTCAGCCTGTGGAAGATAATCTCACCCCTGTAAAGGAGAGAGGGAATTTTTAGGACCACAACTGCAGGCTTAGGAGTGTAGTGAAAGTATCAGTGATTCTGTGTAGGTGAGGGAAGGCAGCAAGGTTCAGAATCAATAGATACAGTTCACTTTTATTATAAGGATAGGTGTGACAATGGCTGAGACCTCAGAGCCTTTAGCCCCACTCAGTATTGTCAAACTGGTTCCCACATATAAGAACATGCAATTGCAAGTTAAAGTTTTAGACAGACCATATCTAATCTTTATTGGCAGCAGACATAGTGTACAACTTTAAGGCAACAATTAAAGCTAATGAGATTTAGGCAGTAGTTAGGTATTGAGAGTGAATAATTAAGAATATATGTAGAATAGAGCGTTTAAATATGAAGGAAACCTAACTAAGATTCTGAGGCATGTCAGGAGTAATTACTGAATAATCGTAAGTTACTGCGGTATGAGTATGAAGGAAGCGCTTTTGAGACTTACTAGTAGTAGTAATGGGTGAGGTCTGTCCGGACAGAGTGGAGTTCCCCTGCAGAGTTTGGGGAAATTGCAGCGTGTGCGATGGCGTGTGACGTCACCGCTTGCCGGTTCCGGTCCTGTGTTTGGTAGAGAGGTGAGCAGCGTCTGTCTCAAAGGTTGCAAGGAGGTTAGAGGGTGAGAAGCTGGATTCAACAATCAAGCAATTTGGTATGAGTAGGAGGGAAATTTAAACTGCTTGTTGGGGAGGAGTTATGTAAGTGTGAAAAGACACAGCTATACAAAGGATAAGGCAAAGAACTTAGGCAGTTATGACACACTCACACTAACAGGTTGGAGATCTGTTATTTTTCTATACATTCAGATATAGATGTTCTTTAAATCTACTAGTACAGAGACAGGCTTTTCTGATTCAAATTGTGTTCCGTTAGCCACCGGTGATGGAGGATTTTAGTGCCTCAATTGGCCATGTACTTTGGCCAATCGTGGCTTCTGTTGTCAGTCTCCATGGATACACGTTACTACTAGGTTTTAAAACCGTCTAGCTTGATAGATGGATATAGAGATATATATATTTGTATTGCCTCTGTGTGTGTCTGTTTCTTGAATGTGTTATACATAGCTGCCATTAGCCGTATGTTTTTCATACTCCACTTACGCTGTTGTGTGTGACACCTCGACTATTTGATTGGTCGTGCATTATAAGGGTGATTTTTGCCCGGATTGCCTGATCGCGGTCTCACTCACACTAACGGGTTGGAGATCTGTTATTATTCTATACATTCTGATACAGGTGCTTGTTACAAACTGCTATTTGTGACTGGCCCTTTAAATGGAAGGTTGCCCTGCTTCCCTGGATTTTGGAGAAGCCTATTTGCCAGCCTCCTTCCTCATGACTATGGCCCCTGGAAGATTGTGCCCCTGAGAGTATATTGACTTTTGTTGGGTGTGTGTGGCCCTTTGGGAAACGTCTGGGGACATATTGTGACTCTGGTGAACAATGCCCCCTTTAAGACTATGTCCCCAGACCTGTGAAATGACTTGTCCCTGGCTTTCTCCCACTTGGTTCAGTTTCATTGTGTGCCATTAAGAGTTAAATTTTGTTCAGCTTCAAGAAACCTATTCTACATACAAGTCTGCTGGGATTAGCTCTAATTAGGTTTAGTGATCAACTTTCCCATTGTCTAATCAGACTAGTATTGATAAGGTGGACTGCATTGTTTTATTGTGTGTAATGTTATCTGCTGAAGTAAATGTTGTGGCCTGTCAAAGGGAGTGTCTCTCTATCTAATATCAAATGTGTGATGGGGGATTTTATGCCTCCCCCTGAGAGTGTCCTGTTTGCATGTAACCTCAATAAAAAGGAGGCTGTGTGCTCCAGCACATCAGACCTATTTTTGACCCTCTAACTTGCAGCTTTGACTCATGTTTGTAGGGGACAGCTTATAATCACTACAGGGATTGCTATGTTTTTCATACTCCCTTAGCTACAGGGATTGCTACAGAAGCAAGAGGTTCGCCTACTGGAGCCTGGTCGTAGGTCCAGGGCGCAGAGCAGACGGCGAGATACCAGCCCAGCAGCAGTGGTTCATATAGTCTGCATTACTGATGGTGGCTACGCAGCAGTTATAGTGTCCACGGTGCTGCTGCTCCTTTGGTGAGCGCTAGGAGCATCCTTTTCTACGGTCCAACTTCCAGCCAGCCTGGAGGCAACCGTAACATTTGGCGGCAGCGGTGGGATTGGCGTCCTAGCGCAAGGAGCAGCACCACAACAGCACTGGTATCGTAGGAGAGTTATTGAGGGCAACGCTAGCCACTGCGCAGCGTCCCTACCTACAGCAGCATGGAGCTGACAAGACACTATTCAGAACCCTGTGAAGAGCACCTCAACCTGATCCGTCGCTATGAGGGCGCGGATTTCGTTCCAGAGGTAAAGAGGCGGCTAGTCCGATATGGTCCAGACCCTGCACAGGAGGTAGTCAGTCGCATCATCCGGGAATTGGATACGGAGAACAAAGCGGCACGAGCCTTTGAGCGCCAACTGTGGAGTTTGAGGGTCTGGACACCTGGTCTCCAGCGAGAAAGTGAGTCACAGGGAGCGGAGAGCAACGACCTCCCTTCCCAGCGGCAGCCAGAGTTACAGGGAGAGGAGAGCAGCGACCTCCCTCCCCAGCGGCAGTATACTGTGCAGAGGGAAGAGACAACCAGTCCCCTTCCCCAGCCAGAGATACCAGAGGCAGCAGGCCTCATAGACTGGTCCTGGGAGGACCCCCAGCAGGCAGGTGGAGATGGGACCGCAGTCTCTCTACCGGCCCTACAGGGATGCTGGGCAGGTGGCCCAGATCCCCAGCGACAGACCCAGCTACAGGGAGGGGAGAGCATCGACCTCCCTCCCCAGCCGGAGTGTGCCTTCCAGGGAGAGGAGACAACCGGTCTCTCTCCCCAGCCGCAGCATGTTCCACAGGAAGCGGAGAGCATCGACCTCCCTTCCCAACGGCCACCGGAGTATCAGGAGGAGGAGGTAAGCCAATCTCCCCCTCCCCAGCTAACTCCTAACTTGGGCCCAGGGTTAACAGTGGAGATGTTAACCCCCACTGACCCCCACGTTCCCTTTGCCACCGGGCAGGACTATGCCCCAATTCCCCCAGCAGAAGAGCTGGCATCAGAACAGAGCGCTGCTGGCCTCTGCCCTACAGACCCCCTTGTTACAGGACTGGCCTGCAAACCCCTCACCCCAGCAGAAGCGCTGGCACCAGGGCAGAGTGCCGCTGGCTTCTGCCCCCCAAGTACCATCAGCTATTTGCACAGCTGCGCCAGGAAGGCAGAGGATGCTACACTTTCATCCTATAACCTGGAACCTACAGGCCAGTGCTACTTGTTGTGGGGGGGCTGCTTTGCTGCTAGTGTTTATTTGTGGGTGGGTTGCGAGACTAACTTAGGCACTGACCGACAGAAGGTCAGGTGCCTTGTTAGTCTCCCTCCAAAAGGGGAGATATGTTACAAACTGCTATTTGTGACTGGCCCTTTAAATGGAAGGTTGCCCTGCTTCCCTGGATTTTGGAGAAGCCTATTTGCCAGCCTCCTTCCTCATGACTATGGCCCCTGGAAGATTGTGCCCCTGAGAGTATATTGACTTTTGTTGGGTGTGTGTGGCCCTTTGGGAAACGTCTGGGGACATATTGTGACTCTGGTGAACAATGCCCCCTTTAAGACTATGTCCCCAGACCTGTGAAATGACTTGTCCCTGGCTTTCTCCCACTTGGTTCAGTTTCATTGTGTGCCATTAAGAGTTAAATTTTGTTCAGCTTCAAGAAACCTATTCTACATACAAGTCTGCTGGGATTAGCTCTAATTAGGTTTAGTGATCAACTTTCCCATTGTCTAATCAGACTAGTATTGATAAGGTGGACTGCATTGTTTTATTGTGTGTAATGTTATCTGCTGAAGTAAATGTTGTGGCCTGTCAAAGGGAGTGTCTCTCTATCTAATATCAAATGTGTGATGGGGGATTTTATGCCTCCCCCTGAGAGTGTCCTGTTTGCATGTAACCTCAATAAAAAGGAGGCTGTGTGCTCCAGCACATCAGACCTATTTTTGACCCTCTAACTTGCAGCTTTGACTCATGTTTGTAGGGGACAGCTTATAATCACTACAGGGATTGCTATGTTTTTCATACTCCCTTAGCTACAGGGATTGCTACAGAAGCAAGAGGTTCGCCTACTGGAGCCTGGTCGTAGGTCCAGGGCGCAGAGCAGACGGCGAGATACCAGCCCAGCAGCAGTGGTTCATATAGTCTGCATTACTGATGGTGGCTACGCAGCAGTTATAGTGTCCACGGTGCTGCTGCTCCTTTGGTGAGCGCTAGTACTCTAGCCAATCGCGGCTTCTGTTGTCAGTCTCCATGGATACACGTTATGACTAGGTTTTAGAAATGTCTAGCTTGATATATATATTCTTATTGCTTCCGCTTGTGTTTGTTTCTTGAATTTGTCAAAATATCCGTATTAGAGTTGTTAAGTTTATTAGGCTTATAATGATTTACATGTCACTTTGAGGTGTTTGCACCACTCCGTTACATTGACACGGCTGACCCTTCCCCTCTGGGGGCGTGCCCTACGTGTAGAGCATGACGGCTAGGTGTATTGGGTATAAAGTCACGGTGGTGGTAAGTGTAACTGTTTATACTTTGTCTGTCTGAGGACGAGCTTGTTAAGCTCGAAAACGTTCACAAATTAAAAGTGGATTCTTGTATAAGTCCTTTGGAGTGCGCTTTCTTACTGCAGGATTGGATACTTTGTTTGCTGCACCCAAGGCCATATTGGTGAACTTTGGAGTGCACTTTGTCTATTGTTATATATATATATACTAGTCCTAAAGCCCGTTCACACGGGCCGTGTTGTGTTATTTCTTTCTCTCTCTCTCTCTCTCTCTCTCTCTCTCTCTCTCTCTCTCTCTCTCTCTCTATCTCTCTCTTTCCTTCACTTTTTCTCTCTCTCTCTCTCTCTCCTTCACTTTCACTTGCCGGTCCTCGCGCTGCTTTGTTTCACCCCTGTGCGTGCGATCAGCTGTGCTGCCGGGTCCTCGCGCTGCTGTCGGGTGGGTGCGCGTGCGATCAGCTGCAAGAGTTTGTCTGAACTGCGCATGACGGCTTCAGACAAACTCTTGTCTTTTATAATATTATAGGATATATATATATATATACACACACATACACACACACACATTATACTCTCTATGTAAACATGATCATATGTTTTTTATGCAATAAAGTATTAAGGTTAAGCTGTTTATTAAACTTAAGTTTGTGCACAACTTAAGATCAGTAGCTCACTGGCTGATAAAGACAACACCCACATCTCTATTGTTATACAGTAACAAGTCTCCACAAACAAGTTAAAAATAATTTTTTTAATGTCCCTTTACATTTTTCTAGGAATACTGCATCAAATTATTCAGCATAATAATAGAAAATATTAATAGATAATAGAAAATACAGTTCAGTGCTGATTAATGCAAATATAGAGCATTTTATTTTTATTTGTTTTTTTTTTCTCTGAGAATCTGATAGAACCGTATCAGTTCTGGTGTTATGTAGCATCTTTTTACAAACATATCCCAGATATCTAGTGGGTTGGGTATCCCCTGCTACATATACCATTTTCCTTCCCTCTCCGTTCTGCATGTTTTTGTGGTTGAACAGATCTCGAGGTAATGTGCCCTTGTTTGTTTGCTATCCTTTCTGTTCTATTCTTCTGTTGCTGATTTTATTTCTCATAAAGTTTTAGGATCTATCTTTTGTTGCTAGCCCTTTAAGGCCAGAAATCCTGAGGTTATATCCTTTCTTAAATCAGCCTTAAAGATAATTATTGTTCAAAATGCTGACAGAGTTCCTATTTATGTGACAAGTAAGTGTCCTAAGTTGCATCCATTTAACTTTAAGCATACTGGTTCCTATTTTAATAGTGCAATTTCTTATACTTCCTCAGAATGAGAATATTCTTCTTAAAGGGATACTAAACCCAAATATTTTCTTTCACGATTTAGATATAGCATGCAATTTTAATCAACTTTCTTATTTACTCCTATTATTAATTTTTCTTTGTTTTCTTGCTAAGTTTATTTAAAAAGCATGAATGTAAAGCTTAGAAGCCGGCCTATTTTAGGTTCAGCACTCTGGATAGCACTTGCTTATTGGTGACTACATTCAGCTACCAAAAAGCAACCTTAACCAAGGGTCTGATCCAAAAATGGGCCAGCTCTTAAGCCTTACATTCATGTTTTTTAAATAAAGATAGCAAGAAAACAAAGAAAATTTGATAATAGGAGTAAAATAGAAAGTAACTTTAAATTGCATGCTCTATCTGAATCATTAAAGAAAATATTTGGATTTGGTATCCCTCTTAGTACTCTTTCCTGTCAGATTTCAGTTGCGTGTGTTGGGTATTTTCTTCCTTTTTTTGTGAAGACCTGGAATCTGGTCAATTTATAACCACAGTAGACTGGAAATTGTGTTCCTTTTGTCCTTTGTTCATTTATATAATTTTAATGTTTCCACTGTGCACTAAATTTATTTTCATTTTCAGTTTTTGACTCATCCATTAAAACTGGTCACTGCTCAAAGGAAAAGGTAATGCTGAATATATATGTGCAACTCTACCTAAATGAAATCCTTGTCAAATCCTCATCATTAGCTTTGGCAGCATGTCACACATTCAAGGGGATTCAGGTGCTTTAGAATTTTGGATGTCAGATCAATGTTTTCAATGTTCTCTAGTGACATACCAAGTTCATTTCATGAGATTTTTTTTGTGTCACAGCTGGAGATATGAGATCTGATGACAGTTACTTTGAATGTAGTTAGTGACATTTGCACAGAGGTATATGTGACATTTACTATTGAACTTCCTGTCCCAGAGGAACTGATTCCCTATATTTGTCTCAGGGAATTCATCACTTTCCTTAGGTTTTGGATTCCTCATTTAGTAGTTGATGCAGAATGGATGGAGTTAATATTTTTTTTTCTGGTTACTAGTATGATGTCCTTGACAGTTCAGGCAGCCACTGAAGCAAAAAGACTGTAGTGTGTAGCTTAGCACAAACATTTTCAATGCACACAACCCACGCACCCCACACATAAAATTAAGCTGAGTTATTTTTTACAGCAATCATGAATTTATTTCTGCAAACAAATAGATTTATTTTTTTCCTGACAAAATTAATTGTTTACTAATGTGCATGCTCCTTGTATTAAGGCAATGGGCCCGATTTAACAATGCCTGGCGGACATAATACGCTGCAGCGTATCATGTCCACCAGACATTGCTGAATGCGGACAGCATACGCTGTTGGCATTCATCATTGCACCAGTAGTTCTAGTGAACTGCTTGTGCAATGCCGCCGCTAGCAGGGGGTGTCAATAGGCCTGATCGTACACGATCGGGCGGATTGCAGACTGCAGCCTCAGAGGTGCCGTATGAGGTAAGGAGCAGCGGTCTTAAGACTGCTGCTTCTTAACTCCTGTTTCAAGCGAGCCTGAAGGCGCGCGCTCAAACAAGGGGAACACGGGCCATTCGGCCCTTGTTAAATCGACCCCATTGTAAACACAGTTTAAAATTTGGACCCACTGAACTTCATAGCTGCACTCTTGCTGTGCCTTATGTTTTTAATGTGCAAATTTACAGTATCAAGATATTTTTTTTTTACTTGTTATTGTGTGAACTGCTGGAATATTGAAGAGTTCTTGATATAACAATTATTGCATTATATTCTTCTGGGTGTCTAATCACTTATCCTATTGTTCCTTGGATCTAACCTATAGTTAGCTATCTCCTTAGAGGGTAAGCAAAAGGAGTTTTCTGCTGCTAAAGTGAACTGTTATCTCCATAGACTCTCAAATTGTGGTCAGCTAAAGACTCAGGAGAGCCTAAACTAACTCCTTCATATAAATATTTTGAGCACAGAACTCTTTCTGCCTCTAAAGACCCAGGGACTCCTTCTGTGTATGCTTCCTGTTTCCTCAGATGAACAGATATCCATATTATATCAGTGTTTTTAGTTCATTTTAATTTCTTTTAAACTCTCAAGACTTCCTGACTTGTACAATTAGATCTGCTAGCGGTATGGGGAAAACTGCACAATTGCCTGGTATTGATATTAAAGCAGGAATCCTCATTTATTGCCATGGGGGCAACAGCGGAGATTTAGGGGCCCATTTATCAAGCTCCGGATAGAGCTTGAGGGCCCGTGTTTCGGCTCTCCAGAAACAGCAGTTCTGAACCAGCGGTCTAAAGACCGCTGCTCCATAATCTGTCCACCTGCTCTGAGTAGGCGGACAGACATTGCTGCAATTCAACCCGATCGAGTACGATTGGGTTGATTGACACCCCCTGCTGGTTTGGCCACGAATCTGCAGGGGGCGGCGTGGCACCAGCAGTTCACAAGAGCTGCTGGTGCAATGCTGAATACAGAGAGCGTATTGCTCTCCGCATTCAGCGAGGTCTGGTGGACCTGATCCGCACTGTCGGATCAGGTCCGCCAGACCTTAGATAAATATCCCCCTTAGACTAATTTATATGTTCTTTCCAAAATTGTTTTATTCTGCCTGTTCTGCCTCCTGATTTGGGATATTGTTTTTTTTAATCTAGTTTGGGTGTTACAAAATAATTGACTTCTTACTCAGATCTCCAATCTGTGTCATGGTTCATTTCTTTACCAATATGTTGAAGTGTTTGCACTGATGTCTGATTTTTTGATTTTCAAGGGTACCGGTTTCTCAGACAAAGAAGTTTCTACTTTTCTGATGGCTCATGAACATGTAACAGATGTCATAATTCAAGGATTAGGCCATATTTTTAATGGTGTTTGTAATATTTTCTTTTTAAGTATCTGTTCTATTAAGTTGACCAGACATCCCTATTTTTTATAGACAGTCCTGATTTTGGCACTCTGAGTTTGGAAGTCTGTCCTTATTTTTTTAAAGGGCTAAATTAAGCTGTGATGGATTGTCCGGAATTTACCCGAACAGGTTTTCTGTCATTTGTCCCAATGTGTAAAATGATGAGTACTAACTTCACTTTCCACAAAATCAGCTGCAGTTACTTTTAAAAACCAGCAAGTGTCATTGTTGCATATCACAGTTTACATTCCCAGTGCCACAGGACAGGAAGTGGTAATTTACTTGTTTTTTGCCTTCTCAAGGATGGTGGGCATGAAGCATGGTAGAATGTCTAGTCCACTTTTTTACTGGGACCCTCAACTTACTGTTGCTGACCAGTAGGGTTGCAGAACTGGGGCAGTTCCTAGTTGCTGCCGAGTGAGGCAGTTAAAACTCTGGTTATCTTTATAGTGACGTTCAATGCCTGTCTGCTGCTGCTATCCAAGGATCATATGTACCAGGTACAGTGTGTGCAGAGCTGGAGTAGTTCTATACTTATATGTTTAAACAGGTTTTATAAACTGCATAGCCACAGTTCATAATATAGAGTTCCTGGCTATTAACTTTGTTAAATTAAATTTGTTATCTGTCATGACAAAGTTGTGTATGTAGCACCTCAATATTCTCACTGCATCCACATGTCATTCTGACTGTATCCTACATGCCATATATAATTTTCAAGTCATGTAGATAAGTAAAGCAATATGTGTGCACAACCATAAAAAACAATGTGTATTTAAATGAAATATGTAGATATGCTTACAGCATGTGCTGGCATACAGAGCAGGTGATATGTGTTTGGGGCTGGAGCACTTATAGCTACTGCATGTGCTGGCATACAAATGCAGATGACAACCAATGATAAGTGGAACCAATGCTGCCACTGAAAGGGTATTTTCTCTCAAGAATAGCATATGGACCATGGACAAAACTCAGCTTGGTGTTTGTTTCTCCAAATGCAATGTTAGTGACTAAGGTAAACTTGTGTTTAGTTTTTTTTAAGATTCTTCTGATGAAGAAAGACCTCCACATGAAAATTCACACTCTGCAAAATACAGCAGCTCTTCTTGTCTCTAAGGAAAAGAGTTTTTACTCTTGACTTTCATTATAGGTAAACTATTTTCACATGCCTGTATACATTAACAATATTCAGCAGTTTTATTTAAACACCTCAACATTTATGAGAATGTTCTGAATATGGGTCTGAGAAATCTAGTCAACCTAATTCTATAGATCTTGTAAGTTCTACAAAATTACATTGTTATGGGTTCATCCATTAGCTCAATGCAAATTCATGAGCTTTTCAAGAGCTTGTCTTGAACAACACAATCAATATTTAACCTTGTTTATGAGAGCATCATTTAAACATGACCTGATTTTCCATGTGTATGTATGAGATTTTCTTACTAAGAGAACATGACCCAGAAGTGTGATAGGTACTCTGGAGAGGAACAACTAGAGTTACTTTGTTTTAAATTATTCTTAGTCTTGGTAGTGACTGAGTAGTTGTAGTACTACATCTTCCCTGAATATACTGAATAGGACCAAGGACTAGGGAATATGGAGTATCGCAGAGATCAGTGTCAAAATCAAGATACAAAAGAGTAGTTAGGGATGGTGCTGATGTCTGGCCTTCACACTAGAAGGTCAAGATAGAATTAACAAAAAGAGATCTAAGAACACACAGAGGTCAGCAACAACATTGCAGTAATTCAGTAGCTCTCCCAGGAACAATATCCAGCAAACAGACAAAATTACTGCAGAAGGTGTGTTTTAAAAAAACACAATAGAAGAAGAAAGTGAGAAATATCAAGTGTACATGTAGAATGCAATGCAACTGGAAAAATGACAACTTGCGATGTGACAGCAGAAAATGACAGCAACAGTGATTTGGGTTGCATGGCTATATGTCCTTGACATTACACTCTGCTTAGTATCCCTCTCTTGAGCAGATATTCTGTCAGAACCTTTATGTTATATAGCTATTGATTAGCTGTCAAAATGGAGAATAGATAGCACTTGTGTATTGCAAGTACTGTGCTTTGATGTATCATACATACAACTTTTAAGCATTTGTCCTCCTGAAGTACTAATAGAGTATCTTAATCTGTAAATCTTTGTAAAATAGAATCTGCCAGGAATACACTGGTTGTTGAGTTCTCCATTAAAGGGACACTTTGTTCAAATTACTTGTTATACCAGCTACATAATATTAAATATGTTGGAAATTGCTTCTTTAGGTTTATTCTTGCAACCATGGCTTTGTTCATTGTACCCATTAATAATGAAAATTTTAGCACCTAAGTATTGGACTTGTGTATATAAGGAGGTCTGCTCTTCAGACTCAGACCATTTGAATGGGTATATTTTTTGAGAACTTTTCTTTGTGTTATTAATGAGCTAAACTAAATCAGCATAAAAAGCTTTTTTTTCAGATATAAAAATAATACTAAAAGCAGTGTTTCATTCTTTTAATACTCTGCAGTTGGTGTAACAAGCCATTGGGAATACATAAAGAAGAAACAAATTGATGTGCACTAACCAGTGAGTTATTTTGTTATGCACTGCATATATTAAATAAAAAAACATAAGGAAAATCAGTGACTGATTAATAAAGTGGTACACCATCATATAAAAATACAATAAAGGTTCTATAACATTTTACAGACTGTCTATAGCAATGGTTCCCAAAGTGGGTGGTGCTGCCCCCTGGGGGGCAGTGGAATTACTGAAAGGGGCACTGATGGGCATGATACATTGAAGAGGGGCACTGGGATTATCATAGGGGCAGTAGTAGATAAGGAGTGGGAGAGGATGCTAGTGAGTCCCCTCAAGCTCAATGATCATAATTAGTTGTACTTTAGTCTAGATGTCCCTCTCAAGCAAAACAACTTTCCTACTTTGTATTTGGCGTTTTACAGCTCTCTAATGTTAGACACAGTGAACTTCATTTAAAACAAAGAGAGGCTTACTGGATTTCCTATCTGGAAAGTATGTATTCTAAAGGTGTAAACAGAGAGGATGTGACTGTTTTTTGTGATTAAATGTTGCTAAAACCTTTACTTTCTCCCCTGTGAAATTTTGTATCCAAGATAGCTTCATTACTTTCTATGGAAGGCTCCTCTGATCTATCCGGGACTATCACGTTCCGCCCTTTATCTTATGGAATTCAGTGAGTTCAGCCCCTGTGAAGTCTGCACTATATTTTTTCTCCAAACTAGAGAATCTTTGCTTATTGGGCCCATAGAAGGTAATGAATCTCTCTGTGAAACTGAAGCTGTCAGTTTCTCAGTTTTATATACAAAAACTGTAAAGTCGAATGTAATTTGTAAAATATACACATAAATATACAAAGTATGATCCTAATTTGTTAAAGTTAGCATACTCATTTATAAAATCACAATCCTGCTGTATACAAAATAAAATACAAAATAGAAAGTGAAAAGTTTAAATGTAATAAAACCTAAGCTGAAATATTAAGTAATATAAAATACAAAGCACAAAGTGTAAACGCAGGAAAACTTTAATATCATAGAGTACTATAGTGCACTGTGCTTGTCTCTCCTAAATATACATAAATGCAGGGAGTGCCACTTGGAAAAGCATAGCACTATCTGCCTTTTAAGAATTTCAGTAGGCATCTCACAGTGCTGGGGGATCATTTTAGATCATCTCACCTGAGCAGAGAGGCCCTCTTTCTTTCTCTCATGGTCCATGATAGACCTTAAAATGTATTGATTACTTTTGTTGTGTCTGTGAGATTACCCCTTGTCTTTTTAACCAGATGTCGTAATTAATACCACACTATTACACCCTCCCCTCTGGACACCAGAAATAGCTTGGTCTTGCTGCTGGCGAAGAAACTGCGTTATAAGTAATGCAAACCCCCATAGAAAGACCAGCAACGTACAGGGTACATCGCTGGTCCTTAAAGGGACATTATACACTGGATATTTCTTTGCATAAATGTTTTGTAGATGATCCATTTATATAGCCTATACAGGTTTTGTTTTAAAAAAATGTATAATTTTTCCTTATTTTTAAATAATGTTGCCCTGATTTTCAGACTCCTAAACAAGCCCAAAGTTTTATAAGTATACTAATGTATACCTACTCTAGCTTGCTCCTGTTTGTGTAAAGAGTCTTTTCATATGCAGAGGAAGATAGTGTCTTCTCTTTCCTTCCTAAGATAGGGAGAGTCCACGTCTTCATTCCTTACTGTTGGGAAATACAACACCTAGCCACCAGGAGGAGGCAAGGACACCCCAGTTAAAGGCTTAAATATCCCTCCCATTTCCTCATTACCCCAGTCATTCTTTGCCTTTCGTCACATTAGGAGGTGGCAGAGAAGTTTCATAAGATTCAGAGAGTCATGAAAAAGGGTATCTGCCCTTCTAGATAGGATTGGAGTTTTAAGTAGTCATGTCAACCTCTAAGTGAGAGTACTGATGAAAGTTAGAGTCTGGAGATGCATGGAAAGTTTTTCTTCGAAACCATACAGACTACTGCTAACAGTTCCTAAGCAATCAGTGTTGACAAGTTTCACTGCCTGTTTCTCTCACTCAAGTCCATGTCAGGAGCGCTGCTATAAGACTGTCACACTTGAGAGGCTGTGTTCTGTTCCACAGCATGGATCCTGGAGGTAAGATTGTTTCAATTTTTACACATAAAATGCTTTAACAGGGTCACAGTGTGACTCCTTTATACCTTTATAGGATACAGGGTTAATATCCTCTGAAGGGGGTTTATTGAACAGTTGGGGTTAATTAATCAGTGTATATATTATTTACATGCTGCTTTGTGTGATTTTTTTCCTGGGCTGATAGACTCTGTGTTTTCTTCTTAAACGGGGAGAGTCCACAGCTGCATTCATTACTTTTGGGAATTCAGAACCTGGTCACCAGGAGGAGGCAAAGACACCCCAGCCAAAGGCTTAAATACCTCCCCCACTTCCCTCATCCCCCAGTCATTCTTTGCCTTTCATCCCAGGAGGTTGGCAGAGACATGTCAGAAGTTTTCGATAGTCTCTTATGGAGGGTAGTACTCTTCGGCATGGGACTGGAGTTTTAAGTAGTCCTGTCAGTCTCTCAGTAAGAGCATGGGTGAAAGTTAGAGTCCGGAGATGCAGGGAGAGTTTTTCTGCGAAACCATCCTGACTCATATTAACAGCTCCACAAGCAATCAGTGTTGACGAGTTTCGCTGCCTGCTTTCTTCTCTTAAGTCCATGACAGAAGCGACGCTATCTGTCACACTTGAAGGGCCGTGTTCCTGTTCCACGGCGTAGATTCTGGTAAGATCGTTTCATTTTACTGTCATCATGGATGTATTGTAATTATAACTGTTTATCTGAGAGGGGCTACAACCTTTCGGGGATAACCTTAACATAGGGTCTCAGTAAGACTCCTTTTGTATCTTGGAATCAAGGGTTAATATCTCCTAAGGGGGGTTATTGAACAGGGGGGGGGTTTAATCATCTTTGTTTTGTGATTCTGTCTGCTACTGTGTAGTGATACTTCGGCTTATGGCTATTTTGGAACATAACGGCCTATGTCTAGTGACGCGGCCTTTACGGTCGGGCACGCTTTTTTCATGGACTGCACGGTTTACCTTGTGACCGGGCGTGGTCACAATTTTAGCTCTCCATTTCCGCATTCCTGACCGTGTGGCGACGGAGAAATTCTGGTCCGCTGGTGTCTGGTTCACAGGAGGTGGTGAGTGTCCCAGCCATTGGGGGTGTAAGGTGCCGTTTAGATTATTGGTCCATTTTTTAATCAATATCTCAGTTATGGAGGATTCTGATTTTGTTGAGACGGATTTCTGTGATCCAGATTCTACTTCTTGCGAAGAATATGAATTGGCCTGGGTGATACATGCCCATCAGTTATGTTCCGAATGCCGTTTTAGAGTGCTCTGTTCCTCTAGATCGGGGAATCAGGAGCCCACTGAGCCATCCGCCTCTGGGGATTCCATTTCCCATGAGGCAAGTTCCCCACCACCAACTCTTAATACGTATGCAGGTAACCCAAACGCTGCTTATCCTTCTATGGAGAGTGGCCTGTTCCCACGGGAGGTTACAACACGGTTCCACATGGCCATATCTTTGGCGCTGGCGCATCTGCACCTCCCGGGAGTGTACTTACGATATTGTCCGTGTTCTGTTAACCGTGGCTCGTCAGGCATGGGATCGCCTGGTCCAGTTTAGCCCTCCGGGGTAGCGACTGCCCCTGAGGCCACAGGGGGTCAACCTTCATGGGCCGGTGTCTTCATTTGTCCCGGCGGAGGTATGTTGCGCCTTTCGTTATAGACTGGCGTGCCTTTGTGTTCTACTGAGGCACATTTTGGCATTGCTGGAGGATCTCACTCTTAATGGGGGGATTTCTCAGTCTTCCTCTTCGACTGGCTTGCATGATTAGACATAAGGGGATGAGGTAATCTTCTTATAGTCTTTGTTATTTGAGTATCAATTTCCAGTTCTGAGCTTGGAAGATTCGGATTCCTGTTGGGCTGGTCCTGTGGGTGTGTCCATTCTTCCTGGGCGATAACCTACGGGTTGCCTGATCTTTTATTTAATCCGGTGAGGATAGATTTTCTTTGGTTTAAAGCTCATGTTGTCGTAATGTTTCCTTTGGGAACTTTTTTTTCTGGAATTGATACTCGCGATTTTGTGGTCGCACTGTTTACTTTTACAAAAGGTTTGTTCAAGAGTGAGGATGTGCTAGTCCTATGTTTGTCTGTTGTCTATCCCTCCATCTCGGAGGAGACTCTATGTGGTCTTGACAGTGCTGGGGCCCTTGGTTTCAGGCTGGTCCTGACTGGGTACAAATCCTTATGTCTTGAGGCCTAGTTGAGACACATGGAACCTTGTCTTATATCTCACCTGGAATGAGAGGAAGAGGAAATCCCGTATGACCTTCTTTGTTACTCAGCTTGCGATCACTGAGGCAAACAGGAGCGACTGGCTTATCGCCACTACACCAACCATCAGGTTCAAAGGAAGTAATCAATCGACTCGTTGAAACACCAACACACATTTGCTTTCCAAAAGCCAAAGCAAAGACAAGACTTTGCAGAGAAACCACAAAAGGTCAGCGGGTGGATTAGAAGCCTGGAAGACCCGAAAGAAGAACAACGGACCGAAGGAATAACTTACCCAGTCCACCGTACCAATAAGGTATAAAGGTTAGAAAGTGGCACATAAAATAATTGATACATACTGACTCCTACTGGGTTGAAATAACTCAAGCAAGTCTCCGCTGAAAAGCAAATAGCTGACCAAGGGATAACAACTGTGTATTAACACACTATCAACTGAACACTGAATATATATACATTTTCTGGACACTCTTTCTGACAACACGGCATATAGCAGCTGCTAAAGTCGAAACTCTAAATCAATTTTCAGGTTTTCCAACCTTTTTGATAACTTCAGTACTGTTTGTACATACTTAAATGTTTATCAACAATTGCATGAACTGTCAATTATCTACTGTATGAATTGTTTTATCTTTATGAATTGTTTTAGTGATTGAACTTCTAAATATTTCTTAAGGATATAAATAAATTTACGATTATATACATAGATACAATAGTTGGTTTTATATTTTTATACTTTATGACATACATTTACGATTAATTCTGTGCACAATACATTATCAGTCCATACACAGCATAGATCATTTTGGGTCAATATATAACTCTGAAGAATCTAGGATTATTTTTAGTGCCAATATAGAATACTGGCATATACCATCTCAAATTTCCTCTTTCTCCACATGCACCATTAAATAAAGACTTATATAACCTCCCTTTACCATTTGGTATTTGTTATCTAGTGCCCTCTTTTCCTCTCAGTTACTCCCCTAAACACACCCCCTGGAAGCTTTGAGGAAGCTTCTATTTGGCTAAGAGAGCATATACCTATCAGTTCAGGGGTCATATATTGTTTTACATACAAATAGCCAACATTGCCATATTGGATGATCTTATGAATTTACGGTCTAAAACCTTTGTCTCTCTTAATGTCTTTCATAGACCACCTCTAGTGGTCCGTCTGTAATCTATACATTTAAATGCCATTCTAACCGCACTGGGCTTTAACGCCCTTAGGACCGCATAGGCGTACTAAAGCCAAAGGTGCTTCCTGAATGGGATTGCGGGCTGGAAGGCGTGCCTGGCATCATAGGCACTCCCCCCAGACAAGATGCCATCACTAAAATCACGCGATCGCATGAACGATCATGTGATTTAAATTTTTAACTTATTTGTTTACATCTGAACTTTATTTGTTTAGATCAGAAGTCTGGCCGTTAAGGTGTTAATTGATTAACTACATGAACAACAGCAAACTACTGTAATGTTAAGTTACAATGCATTAGTTTTTGAAATCGCAGTTTGTCTCAGCAATCAAATGGATGCAAATGAGAGCTTACCCTTTTCTGTTCTGTGTTGCTTGCTGACGTTCTAGGCTACTGGTACATGTTTTTAACAAAACAAGACCAAAATTTGTGTTTTTAAAAGAAGATATTTCCTTTTTGAAGTCTCTTCTATCACTGATCTGGTATCCCTAATAGATCTTGAAATCTTTCAAGGCTGTGAAATTAAAGGAACAATCTACACCTTAGTCATCTTAAAGTCTTACATTATATTAAGCTGCAAATAGCCTCCTACACCCTTTCTATATCATGCAGCAAGAACGGTAAAAACGTTATTTTAAAATGAGGACTTCACGATCTGGGCTGCATCTAGGTACTCTGCTGAATAGTCTGACAGTCTGTTGAATCCAACTAGGGAGCCTTTTGTAATTGGATGCCATATGCTGCCCAGATTGTGATGTCATCAGCTTGGCGGCCATTTTAAAGTTGCCAGAAACAATTTTCATCTTAAAATAACTTGTTCCTGCTGCATAATATAGAAAGGGTTGCAGGAGGCTATATGCAGCATAATCTAAGGTAAGACTTTAAGATGACTAAGGTGTAGACTGTCCCTTTAAATATCCTTTAAAAACATTAAAAAAAAAAACTTTTGGGAATGGAGTTAGGGTGAGAATTTAAAGGGATATGAAACCCAAAAATGTTCTTCTGTTATTCAGACAGAGCATACAATTTTAAAAAGTTTCAATTTTACTTTTGTTATCAAATTTGCTTTGTTTTTATGGTATTCTTTGTTAAAGAGATACCTAGGTTGGTGTCTGGAGCACTACATGGAAATAGTGCTGCCATCTAGTGCTCTTGCAAATGAATAACAGTCTTGCAAAACTCCTGCCATATAGTGCTCTACGCATGTGCATACTCCTAAGCTTACGTCCCTGCTTTTTAACCGAAGATACAAAAAGGACAAAGAAAAATTGATAATAGGAGTAAATTATAAAGTTGGTCAAAATTACATGCTTTATCTGAATCATAAAATAATTTTTTGGGGGTTTAATGTCCCTTTAATAGTGAAGAAATATTTTATTTCTTTTTACCCCAAGCTTTCGTGTTTCAGATAAAGCTTGTGTTTTTAAGAGGCATTCTGTTATCAAATTTACTTTATTCTCTTGGTATCCTTTATTAAAGAGCACACCTTGGTAGACTCGGGAGCAGCACTACTGGGAACTAGTTGGTGACTGATGACTACACACATATGCATCTTGTCATTGCCTCACTTGATGTGTTCAGCAAACTTCTAGAGATGCACCGCTGTTCTGGAGCTAACTTTAACTATGTGTTTAACTCATTTGCAGGAGTTAAACACATACGCTAGATTTAGAGTTTTGTCGGTAACGACCCGCGTATCTAACGCTGGCTTTTTTCTGGCCGCACCTTTAAAATAACTCTGGTATTGAGAGTCCACAGAATGGCTGCGTTAGGCTCCAAAAAAGGAGCGTATAGCATATTTAACGCAACTTCAACTCTCAATACCAGAGTTGCTTACGGACGTGACCAGCCTCAAAAACGTGCTCGTGCACGATTGCCCCATAGGAAACAATGGGGCTGTTTGAGCTGAAAAAAAAACCTAACACCTGCAAAAAAGCCGCGTTCAGCTCCTAACGCAGCCCCATTGTTTCCTATGGGGAAACACTTCCTACGTCTGCACCTAACACTCTAACATGTACCCCGAGTCTAAACACCCCTAACCTTACACTTATTAACCCCTAATCTTCCGCCCCCGCTATCGCTGACCCCTGTATATTATTTTTAACCCCTAATCTGCCGCTCCGTAAACCGCCGCTACTTACATTATCCCTATGTACCCCTAATCTGCTGCCCCTAACACCGCCGACCCCTATATTATATTTATTAACCCCTAATCTGCCCCCCACAACGTCGCCTCCACCTCCCTACACTTATTAACCCCTAATCTGCCGAGCGGACCGCACCGCTATTATTATAAAGTTATTAACCACTAATCTGCCTCACTAACCCTATAATAAATAGTATTAACCCCTAATCTGCCCTCCCTAACATCGCCGACACCTAACTTCAATTATTAACCCCTAATCTGCCGACTGGAGCTCACCGCTATTCTAATAAATGTATTAACCCCTAAAGCTAAGTCTAACCCTAACACTAACACCCCCCTAAATTAAATATAATTTTAATCTAACAAAATTAATTAACTCTTCTTAAATAAATTATTCCTATTTAAAGCTAAATACTTACCTGTAAAATACATCCTAATATAGCTACAATATAAATTATAATGATATTATAGCTATTTTAGGATTTATATTTATTTTACAGGTAACTTTGTATTTATTTTAGAAATGCAAACAGACAGCTCGGGCTGTGCAATTCAATACAAGGATCAAAAGCAAAAAAATAATGTTAAATGAGCAGCACATTATATTCGTGTGTGCTAGCTGAGACAATGTATCGCTTTGTCCAATTATGAAACAATTGTAGTAAACCTGTGTGATTGTTGCAATTGATTACCAAGACCGTTAACCCCTTACATTCGCAAGACTCATCGTTACAAATAAAACATAAGCTAGACAGTTCTAGCAATAACAAACTCACTTGATTCTGAGAATGAAATCCAATGTCAGATGAGATCCAGGAAAACGGAACTGTTATATTCACTGTTAGTAGCGCAATTTGTAGCAACAGTCACAGATACTGCCTGTGTTCATAGCAGCATCACGGCTTGTTACTCAGGTGTTGAGAAGGGCTCCCCTGCTAAGCCCTCGTTTGTAATGATAGGTAAACAGAAATTAGTTCAACACCTCTGTTTGTAACAAAAATAGAACCCAATAATCGAAAAAACAGAAAGGCTGATGAAATAAGTGTTAAAACTTCACCTTTAATTGAAATTCCGTGAGTAAAAAACAAAGGCACAGCACACAGACCTGACTACCGCTGACGCGTTTCCTGCCCTATTGGGCACTTCATCAGAGCTACCTAACAGGTGTGTAAGGACTCCTTAAAAACAGGATGTAAGCCCTGCACACCTGCTGCATAATTAATTATAACAAAAAATGGAAATTTTGTGTGTATTGTGAAATAAACATCCAATCCAACGTGTAAAACAATAATAAACATTATGCATAATAAATAAACTTGAAAATATCGATCATAAACAAAAAAATATATATACATTATTATACACTAAGACTATGCTTTCATATAAAATTGTATCATTCAATAGGCACATTAAAAACGATAGTACAATTCCATGTGTGGGGGATAACAATTATTGCTGTAACTAAATACATGAATAACATCCCAGTGTACTGAAGTTAATTTAAACATGTTGAAAACATATAATATGAAAATACAAAAAGGGAACTGATATTCTAATAAACCTTAGTAAATAAACGATGTGAAATGTACATTGTATATACATGTATTAGGTAACACACAGAAAGCATAAGCAGTTAAGTTTACCAATGTGTATTACATCATATAAAAGTCAAATGCTATAAAGTATAAACACATTAAAAAGACATATACTGCCTGCTCTCCGGGTGACCAAATTGAATAGTTTATCACTAAGATTTTATATATAATCTGGGCGATATCAGAATTTATAACTATTATAAGATCCAGATCCTAGGTCTATGTATTGTCAATGAACAATTTGATGTCACTTATTTTATTAATGCCAAAAGGAGCACCGGTTTTTAAAGTGTGAATCCAGTAAACTTCTCGTTTACTCAGTGCTGCATATCTATTGCCTCCTCTGGGTCCTAGTTTAACTACCTCAATCCCTTGGAATGTAAAACCAGCTGAACTATTTCCATGTAAAGCAAAGTGCTTGGCCACAGGGGTTTTGGGAATTTCTGCTTCCAGGGAAAGTAAATGCTCTCTTATGCGATCTTTGAGCATTCTAGATGTTAACCCTGTATATTGATAATTACAAGACTTGCAGGTCAAAAGATATATAACAAAAGTAGAAGTGCAAGTAATATGCTCTTTAATCTTAAATGTTTGACCTGTACAAGTCGAAGTAAATGTATCGCCACATGTGACATAGCTACAACTCTTACAAGGTCTGACATTGCATTTATAAAAGCCTGGTTTAGATGTTAACCAATTAGTTGACTGTGTGGTGTGTAAGCTCTTCTTGCTAAAATCCTTTCTAGCCATATCACCAATGGTTTTAGCTTTACGAGAGATAAAATTACATTTACTAGAGATGTGTTTTAGATCTGAATCCCTATCTAGGATTGGTAATCTATTCCTAATAATTCTACTGATGTCATCAAATTGTCTGCTGTAAGATGTAATAAAATTCACACCATCTTTTAATCCAATATCTTTAACCTTATCTTTCAGTAGACTATTTCTATCAAAATTACTCACTTGTTCCGATATCTTCAACAAACTTTGTTCATCATAGCCTCTCTCTTTCAGTCTAATAGTTAGATCTTCTGCATGTTTCTTGCCTATTCCTTCGCAGGCACCAAGGTATCCAAGCCGACAGAAATTCAAGAAGAACAAAAATTACAAGAACTAAAGATCATTAACCTTTCGGACCATCCATTAAATGAGTTTGAGAAAGTAGTGTTATCTAAAGGTCTGGGCTTTTCACCTACACAAGACTTTAATCTTTTTGACACCATTATGGATTTGAACAAATTTGTCCGTAAGATAACACTAAAGAAACACTTCAGCAAGGACCCAACATTGGGTAATGATGAGAGTCCACTAGATCCTCCTGTAACTATGTCTTTGAATGAAAAATGCAATTTCTCAGAGTTATGTGACATTGCTTCATTATGTGATCTTAATATGGATAATGAGAATGAGACAAATAAAACTAAACAACAGGTAGTTAAAAATTTAAAAAAAAGTACCTTTTATCCAGTAAATTCTCGTACAGACCTCATAGAGGTTTTTCATGCCATAGTGGAACAAGATTTAACAGAACTAGCTGAGAAGAATTTAAAAAGTAGTTCAAATAAACATAGAAACTTAAATAAGAGGGAATGGAATGCTCTAAAAAAAATAACTAACAATAAAGATCTGGTGATAGTGGATTCTGATAAGGGAGGTTCAATTGTTGTTTTAAATAAAGAACAATATCTTAAGGAAGCTATGAGACAGCTGAGTGACACCGATACTTATAAGAAATTAACCTTTAATCCCACAGTCAAATTTCAAAGGGAACTTTCTTCTTTGTTAGATGATGGTATAGAAAAAAACATTTTCACTAACAGTATATGTGATACATTATATGTAGAACACCCTAGAATCCCAATTTTTAAGTTCCTGCCTAAAGTACATAAAAGCTTAACCAATCCCCCAGGAAGACCTATTATATCTGCTATTGGCTCTCTGGGGGAGAGGTTGGGGGAATGGTTGGATGCACAATTACAGCCAGTTGTCCAATCTTTACCAGGTTTCTTACGTGACACCAAACACCTGATCAGGTCTTTGCAAGAATGTAAATGTGATACAGATTGTAACTTTGTAACAATAGATGCTGTGTCCTTATATTCTTGTATACCACACGATAAAGGTTTATTGGCTATGAAAGCTATGCTGTCTAAATACTCGAACTATGATTCAGGCCTAATAGAATATATGTTGCAAGTAACCAGCTTTTTGCTACATCATAATTATTTTATTTTTGATGGCATGTATTTTCTACAGCAAAGAGGCACTGCGATGGGGGCTAAATTTGCCCCCTCGTATGCTAATCTCTATCTAGCTGAATTTGAGGACAAAAAATTGTTCAATGTTGCAAATCCATTTAAGAAGCATATCGCCTATTATACACGCTTTATAGATGATATGCTTTTATTATGGAGTGGAGACGATAGAATCTTAGATGAATTTGTGCAATATCTAAATCAGAATGATGCTAACTTAAGTTTTACATTTAGTCACTCTAAGGATGCCATACCATATTTAGATGTTAAACTTAGTCACAGTGCAGAGGGCATTGTTACTGAGGTCTTTAGGAAAGAGATCTCTGGTAATACTATTCTTAGAGCAGATTCTTGCCACCCATTTCACTTAAAAAAGGGGATACCAAAAGGTCAATATATCAGATTACGGAGGAATTGTAGCAACATAGAGAGTTATAAGAAACATGCAGAAGATCTAACTATTAGACTGAAAGAGAGAGGCTATGATGAACAAAGTTTGTTGAAGATATCGGAACAAGTGAGTAATTTTGATAGAAATAGTCTACTGAAAGATAAGGTTAAAGATATTGGATTAAAAGATGGTGTGAATTTTATTACATCTTACAGCAGACAATTTGATGACATCAGTAGAATTATTAGGAATAGATTACCAATCCTAGATAGGGATTCAGATCTAAAACACATCTCTAGTAAATGTAATTTTATCTCTCGTAAAGCTAAAACCATTGGTGATATGGCTAGAAAGGATTTTAGCAAGAAGAGCTTACACACCACACAGTCAACTAATTGGTTAACATCTAAACCAGGCTTTTATAAATGCAATGTCAGACCTTGTAAGAGTTGTAGCTATGTCACATGTGGCGATACATTTACTTCGACTTGTACAGGTCAAACATTTAAGATTAAAGAGCATATTACTTGCACTTCTACTTTTGTTATATATCTTTTGACCTGCAAGTCTTGTAATTATCAATATACAGGGTTAACATCTAGAATGCTCAAAGATCGCATAAGAGAGCATTTACTTTCCCTGGAAGCAGAAATTCCCAAAACCCCTGTGGCCAAGCACTTTGCTTTACATGGAAATAGTTCAGCTGGTTTTACATTCCAAGGGATTGAGGTAGTTAAACTAGGACCCAGAGGAGGCAATAGATATGCAGCACTGAGTAAACGAGAAGTTTACTGGATTCACACTTTAAAAACCGGTGCTCCTTTTGGCATTAATAAAATAAGTGACATCAAATTGTTCATTGACAATACATAGACCTAGGATCTGGATCTTATAATAGTTATAAATTCTGATATCGCCCAGATTATATATAAAATCTTAGTGATAAACTATTCAATTTGGTCACCCGGAGAGCAGGCAGTATATGTCTTTTTAATGTGTTATACTTTATAGCATTTGACTTTTATATGATGTAATACACATTGGTAAACTTAACTGCTTATGCTTTCTGTGTGTTACCTAATACATGTATATACAATGTACATTTCACATCGTTTATTTACTAAGGTTTATTAGAATATCAGTTCCCTTTTTGTATTTTCATATTATATGTTTTCAACATGTTTAAATTAACTTCAGTACACTGGGATGTTATTCATGTATTTAGTTACAGCAATAATTGTTATCCCCCACACATGGAATTGTACTATCGTTTTTAATGTGCCTATTGAATGATACAATTTTATATGAAAGCATAGTCTTAGTGTATAATAATGTATATATATTTTTTTGTTTATGATCGATATTTTCAAGTTTATTTATTATGCATAATGTTTATTATTGTTTTACACGTTGGATTGGATGTTTATTTCACAATACACACAAAATTTCCATTTTTTGTTATAATTAATTATGCAGCAGGTGTGCAGGGCTTACATCCTGTTTTTAAGGAGTCCTTACACACCTGTTAGGTAGCTCTGATGAAGTGCCCAATAGGGCAGGAAACGCGTCAGCGGTAGTCAGGTCTGTGTGCTGTGCCTTTGTTTTTTACTCACGGAATTTCAATTAAAGGTGAAGTTTTAACACTTATTTCATCAGCCTTTCTGTTTTTTCGATTATTGGGTTCTATTTTTGTTACAAACAGAGGTGTTGAACTAATTTCTGTTTACCTTGTATTTATTTTAACCAGGTGCAATAGCTATTAAATAGTTAAGAACTATTTAATAGCTAAAATAGTTAAAATAATTACAAATTTACCTGTAAAATAAATCCTAACCTAAGTTACAATTAAACCTAACACTACACTATCAATAAATAAATTAAATAAAATACCTATAATTATCTACAATTAAACCTAACACTACACTATCAATAAATAAATTAAATACAATTCCTACAAATAAATACAATGAAATAAACTAACTAAAGTACAAAAAATAAAAAAGAACTAAGTTACAAAAAATAAAAAAATATTTACAAACATTAGAAATATATTACAACAATTTTAAACTAATTACACCTACTCTAAGCCCCCTAATAAAATAACAAAGCCCCCAAAATAAAAAAATGCCCTACCCTATTCTAAATTACTAAAGTTCAAAGCTCTTTTACCTTACCAGCCCTGAACAGGGCCCTTTGCGGGGCATGCCCCAAGAAGTTCAGCTCTTTTGCCTGTAAAAAAAAACATACAATACCCCCCCCAACATTACAACCCACCACCCACATACCCCTAATCTAACCCAAACCCCCCTTAAATAAACCTAACACTAAGCCCCTGAAGATCTTCCTACCTTGAGTCATCTTCACCCAGCCGAGCCAAATTCTTCATCCAAGCGGAGCAAGAAGAGGTCCTCCATCCGGTAGAAGTCTTCATCCAAGCGGGGCAGAAGAGGTCTTCCATCCGATTAAAGTCTTCATCCAAGCGGAATCTTCTATCGTCATCCATCCGGAGCGGAGCGGCAGCATCCTGAAGACCTCCGACGCGGAACATCCATCCTGGCCGACGACTGAACGACGAATGACGGTTCCTTTAAATGACGTCATCCAAGATGGCGTCCCTCGAATTCCTATTGGCTGATAGGATTCTATCAGCCAATCGGAATTAAGGTAGGAATATTCTGATGGAATCAGCCAATCAGAATCAAGTTCAATCCGATTGTGTTAGGGGGGTGTTAGTGTTAGGGTTAGACTTAGCTTTAGGGGTTAATACATTTATTAGAATAGCGGTGAGCTCCAGTCGGCAGATTAGGGGTTAATAATTGAAGTTAGGTGTCGGCGATGTTAGGGAGGGCAGATTAGGGGTTAATACTATTTATTATAGGGTTAGTGAGGCGGATTAGGGGTTAATAACTTTATTATAGTAGCGGTGCGGTCCGCTCGGCAGATTAGGGGTTAATAAGTGTAGGCAGGTGGAGGCGACGTTGAGGGGGGCAGATTATGGGTTAATAAATATAATATAGGGGTCGGCGGTGTTAGGGACAGCAGATTAGGGTTACATAGCTATAATGTAGGTGGCGACTCTTTGCGGTCGGCAGATTAGGGGTTAATTATTGTAGGTAGCTGGCTGCGACGTTGTGGGGGGCAGGTTAGGGGTTAATAAATATAATATAGGGGTCGGCGGTGTTAGGGGCAGCAGATTAGGGTTACATAGCTATAATGTAGGTGGCGGCTCTTTGCGGTCGGCAGATTAGGTTTTAATTATTGTAGGTAGCTGGCTGCGACGTTGTGGGGGGCAGGTTAGGGGTTAATAAATATAATATAGGGGTCGGCGGTGTTAGGGGCAGCAGATTAGGGGTACATAAGTATAACGTAGGTGGCGGTCGGCAGATTAGGGGTTAAAAAAATTTAATCGAGTGTCGGCGATGTGGGGGGGCCTCGGTTTAGGGGTACTAGTGTACTTTAGAGCACAGTAGTTAAGAGCTTTATGAACTGGCGTTAGCCCAGAAAGCTCTTAACTACTGACTTTTTTCTGCGGCTGGAGTTTTGTCGTTAGATTTCTAACGCTCACTTCAGACACGACTCTAAATACCGGAGTTAGAAAGATCCCATTGAAAAGATAGGATACGCAATTGACGTAAGGGGATCTGCGGTATGGAAAAGTCACGGCTGAAAAGTGAGCGTTAGACCCTTTTTTGAATGACTCCAAATACCGGCGGTAGCCTAAAACCAGCGTTAGGAGCCTCTAACGCTGGTTTTCACGGCTACCACCAAACTCCAAATCTAGGCCATAGTTATATGTAATTGATAGTGCAATAATAAAATGCTTTAACACATTGGAGCATTTTCTTTTTTCCCTTTTAATATCCCTTTAAAGTATCATATTACTTTTTTTAGGAATACTTAAAAGAAAAATGTTTTATAGAATAAATATTACATTCACTGTTTCAAGTTTAATATTAAATTTAAGGACAAATTGGAAATAATGAATGTAACATTCAAACGTTGGTAGACTTGCTCAGTGATATATGCCCATGAGAATAGTTATTAGAGTGTTCAAAGGGACCTGAAACCTAAACAGACTGTCAGTGAAGTTGATACTGCGCATGCACCAATCTAAACCTCTCCATTTGCTTGGAGACTGGTCATGTGACATATATAAGAAGCTACTTTTAGAATGACCGTTTTAAATATCATATATATTGCCAGGTGTTTATAAATATATTGCTTGATGTTAATAGCCATGTTTTAAAGGGACAGTAAAGTCATAATTAGACAGTCATGATTTCCAACAAGTTTCCAATTTATTTCTATTTAATTTGCTTCCTTCTCTTGTTATCATTTGCTGAAAGGTTTATCTAGGTAAGCTCAGGAGCAGCAAAGAACCTAGGTTCTAGCTGTTGATTGGTGGCTGCATATATATATACTGATTGACATTGGCTCACCCATGCGTTCAGTTAGATACCAGTAATGCATTGCTGCTCCTTCAACAAATTATACCAAGAGAATGAAACAAGTTTGATAATAGTAAGTAAGCTGGAAAGTTGTTTAAAATTGTATGTTCTACCTAAATCATGAAAAAGAAATTGTGGGTGTCATGTCCCTTTAATTCTCAGTTTCATATCCCTTCACTAAATTTGGATGTTTCTGCAGGTTTTTTTTTTACTTATTTCATACAATAAATGTTACATTTGAATTAGCAAATGTAGTATTCATTTAAAACAAAAAGGCAAACTTTTGACCCTGATGAACATGTATAGCATACTGAAACATTTACCTATTTAAAAAGGATATGAACCCTAAATATTACTTTCATGATTCAGGTAGAGCATGCCATTTTAAACAACTTTCTAATTTACTTCTATTATCAACTTTTCTTTGTTCTCTTGGTATCTTTTGCTGAAAACCTATGCTTAGGAGCCTGCTATTTCTGGAGAACTATATGACAGCAGGTTTAAAAGAATGTAATTCATTTGCAAGAGCACTAGATGGCAGCACTATTTCCTGTAATTTAGTACTACAGATGCCTACCTAGGTATCTATTCAACAAATAATATAATGGGGATGAAGCAAATTTGATAATATAAGTAAATTGGAAACTTTTTTTTAAAATGGTTTGCTCTGTCTGAATCACAAAAAAACATTTTTGGGTTTCATAATCATTTAAGGTGTCTTGGTCCCAATGAACACCTTACTTAGGCCTAGATTTAGAGTTGGGCGGTAGCCGTCAAAACCAGCGTTAGAGGCTCCTAACGCTGGTTTTTACCGCCCTCTGGTATTTGTCAGTCAGGAAAGGGTCTAACGCTCACTTTCCAGCCGCGACTTTTCCATACCGCAGATCCCCTTACGTCATTTGCGTATCCTATCTTTTCAATGGGATCTTTCTAACGCCGGTATTTAGAGTCGTGGCTGAAGTGAGCGTTAGAAATCTAACGACAAAACTCCAGCCGCAGAAAAAAGTCAGTAGTTAAGAGCTTTCTGGGCTAACGCCGGTTTATAAAGCTCTTAACTACTGTGCTCTAAAGTACACTAACACCCATAAACTACCTATGTACCCCTAAACCGAGGTCCCCCCACATCGCCGCCACTCTATTAAATTTTTTTTAACCCCTAATCTGCCGCTCCGTACATCGCCGCCAGCTACGTTATCCCTATGTACCCCTAATCTGCTGCCCCTAACACCGCCGACCCCTATCTGCCCCCCACAACGTCGCCTCCACCTGCCTACACTTATTAACCCCTAATCTGCCGAGCGGACCGCACCGCTACTATAATAAAGTTATTAACCCCTAATCCGCCTCACTCCCGCCTCAAAAACCCTATAATAAATAGTATTAACCCCTAATCTGCCCTCCCTAACATCGCCGACACCTAACTTCAATTATTAACCCCTAATCTGCCGACCGAATCTCGCCGCTACTGTAATAAATGGATTAACCCCTAAAGCTAAGTCTAACCCTAACACTAACACCCCCCTAAGTTAAATATAATTTTATTCTAACGAAATAAATTAACTCTTATTAAATAAATTATTCCTATTTAAAACTAAATACTTACCTGTAAAATAAACCCTGATATAGCTACAATATAAATTATAATTATATTGTAGCTATTTTAGGATTAATATTTATTTTACAGGCAACTTTGTAATTATTTTAACCAGGTACAATAGCTATTAAATAGTTAATAACTATTTAATAGCTAAAATAGTTAAAATAATTACAAAATTACCTGCAAAATAAATCCTAACCTAAGTTACAATTAAACCTAACACTACACTATCAATAAATTAATTAAATAAAATACCTACAATTACCTACAATTAAACCTAACACTACACTATCAATAAATTAATTAAATACAATACCTACAATTAACTACAATGAAATAAACTAACTAAAGTACAAAAAATAAAAAAGAACTAAGTTACAAAAAATAAAAAAATATTTACCAACATTAGAAAAATATTACAACAATTTTAAACTAATTACACCTACTCTAAGCCCCCTAATAAAATAACAAAGCCCCCCAAAATAAAAAAAATGCCCTACCATTTTCTAAATTAAAAAAGTTCAAAGCTCTTTTACCTTACCAGCCCTTAAAAGGGCCAGAATTCAGCTCTTTTGCCTGTAAAAAAAACACATACAATACCCCCCCCAACATTACAACCCACCACCCACATACCCCTAATCTAACCCAAACCCCCCTTAAATAAACCGAACACTAAGCCCCTGAAGATCTCCCTACCTTGTCTTCACCTCACCGGGTTCACCGATCGGTCCAGAAGAGGGTCCGAAGTGTTGATCCAAGCCCAAGCGGGGGGCTGAAGAGTGACGTCCATCCTCGGGCTGAAGTCTGGATCCAAGCGGCGGCTGAAGAAATCCATCATCGGGCTGAAGTCTGGATCCAAGCGGCGGCTGAAGAAGTCCATCATCGGGATGAAGTCTTCTATGAAGCAGCATCTTCAATCTTCTTTCTTCCGGAGCCATCATCTTCCAGCCGACGCAGAGCCATCCTTCTTCACCGACGGACTAACGACGAATGAAGGTTCCTTTAAGGGACGTCATCCAAGATGGCGTCCCTCGAATTCCGATTGGCTGATAGGATTCTATCAGCCAATCGGAATTAAGGTAGGAAAATTCTGATTGGCTGATGGAATCAGCCAATCAGATTCAAGTTCAATCCGATTGGCTGATCCAATCAGCCAATCAGATTGAGATCGCATTCTATTGGCTGATCGGTCTTTACTATTACTGTTACTCTTATTATACCCAGTTATAGGAACTTAGCCCACTCTGGTTCTCCTGTTGTAATGTAATAAGTATTTTGATGGTCAGAGAATGAAAAGAAAACAAATTATTCCAATATTCTGCCTTTAGAACATTATGAACATTTTAATTTTCTTAGGCCTAGATTTAGAGTTGGGCGGTAGCCGTCAAAACCAGCGTTAGAGGCTCCTAACGCTGGTTTTTACCGCCCTCTGGTATTTGGAGCCAGTCATTAAAGGGTCTAACGCTCACTTTTCAACCGCGACTTTTCCATACCGCAGATCCCCTTACGTCAATTGCGTATCCTATCTTTTCAATGGGAACCTTCTAACGCTGGTATTTAGAGTCGTGTCTGAAGTGAGCGTTAGAAATCTAACGACAAAACTCCAGCCGCAGAAAAAAGTCAGTAGTTAAGAGCTTTCTGGGCTAACACCGGTTCATAAAGCTCTTAACTACTGTGCTCTAAAGTACACTAACACCCATAAACTACCTATGTACCCCTAAACCGAGGTCCCCCACATCGCCGCCACTATATTTAAATTTTTTAACCCCTAATCTGCCGCTCCGTATACCGCCGCCAACTACGTTATCCCTATGTACCCCTAATCTGCTGCCCCTAACACCGCCGACCCCTATATTATATTTATTAACCCCTAATCTGCCCCCCACAACGTCGCCGCCAGCTACCTACAATTATTAACCCCTAATCTGCCGACCGGAGCTCACCGCTAGTATAATAAATGTATTAACCCCTAATCCGCCTCACTCCCGCCTCAATAACCCTATAATAAATAGTATTAACCCCTAATCTGCCCTCCCTAACATCGCCGACAGCTAACTTCAAGTATTAACCCCTAATCTGCCGATCGGAGCTCACCGCTACTCTAATAAATTGTTTACCCCCTTAAACTAATTCTAACCCTAACACTAACACCCCCCTAAGTTAAATATAATTTTTATCTACGAAATAAATTAAGTCTTATTAAATAAATGATTCCTATTTAAATCTAAATACTTACCTGTAAAATAAACCCTAGTATAGCTACAATATAAATTATAATTATATTATAGCTATTTTAGGATTTATATTTATTTTACAGGTAACTTTGTATTTATTTTAACCAGGTACAATAGCTATTAAATAGTTAAGAACTATTTAATAGCTAAAATAGTTAAAATAATTACAAAATTACCTGTAAAATAAATCCTAACCTAAGTTACAATTAAACCTAACACTACACTATCAATAAATTAATTAAATAAAATACCTACAATTATCTACAATTAAACCTAACACTACACTATCAATAAATTAATTAAATACAATATCTACAAATAAATACAATTAAATAAACTAACTAAAGTACAAAAAATAAAAAAGAACTAAGTTACAAAAAATAAAAAAATATTTACAAACATTAGAAAAATATTACAACAATTTTAAACTATTTACACCTACTCTAAGCCCCCTAATAAAATAACAAAGACCCCCAAAATAAAAAAAATGCCCTACCCTATTCTAAATTACAAAAGTTCAAAGCTCTTTTACCTTACCAGCCCTTAAAAGGGCCCTTTGCGGGGCATGCCCCAAAGAATTCAGCTCTTTTGCCTGTAAAAAAAACATACAATACCCCCCCCAACATTACAACCCACCACCCACATACCCCTAATGTAACCCAAACCCCCCTTAAATAAACCTAACACTAAGCCCCTGAAGATCTTCCTACCTTGTCTTCACCATGCCAGGTATCACCGATTGTTCCAGGCTCCGAAATCTTCATCCAATCCCAAGCGGGGGCTAGACATCCATCATCCGACGGCTGAAGAAGTCCAGAAGAGGGTCCAAAGTCTTCATCCTATCCGGGAAGAAGAGTAGATCCGGACCGGCAACCATCTTCTTCCAAGCGGCATCTTCTATCTTCATCCGATGAGGACCGGCTCCATCTTGAAGACCTCCACCGCGAACCCATCTTCTTCCGACGACTTCCCGACGAATGACGGTTCCTTTACGGGACCTAAGTTACAATTAAACCTAACACTACACTATCAATAAATTAATTAAATAAAATACCTACAATTATCTACAATTAAACCTAACACTACACTATCAATAAATTAATTAAATACAATATCTACAAATAAATACAATTAAATAAACTAACTAAAGTACAAAAAATAAAAAAGAACTAAGTTACAAAAAATAAAAAAATATTTACAAACATTAGAAAAATATTACAACAATTTTAAACTATTTACACCTACTCTAAGCCCCCTAATAAAATAACAAAGACCCCCAAAATAAAAAAAATGCCCTACCCTATTCTAAATTACAAAAGTTCAAAGCTCTTTTACCTTACCAGCCCTTAAAAGGGCCCTTTGCGGGGCATGCCCCAAAGAATTCAGCTCTTTTGCCTGTAAAAAAAACATACAATACCCCCCCCCCCAACATTACAACCCACCACCCACATACCCCTAATCTAACCCGAACCCCCCTTAAATAAACCTAACACTAAGCCCCTGAAGATCTTCCTACCTTGTCTTCACCATGCCAGGTATCACCGATTGTTCCAGGCTCCGAAATCTTCATCCAATCCCAAGCGGGGGCTAGACATCCATCATCCGACGGCTGAAGAAGTCCAGAAGAGGGTCCAAAGTCTTCATCCTATCCGGGAAGAAAAGTAGATCCGGACCGGCAACCATCTTCTTCCAAGCGGCATCTTCTATCTTCATCCGATGAGGACCGGCTCCATCTTGAAGACCTCCACCGCGGACCCATCTTCTTCTTCCGACGACTTCGGAATTAAGGTAGGAAAATTCTGATTGGCTGATGGAATTAGCCAATCAGAATCAAGTTCAATCCGATTGGCTGATCCGATCAGCCAATCAGATTGAGCTCGCATTCTATTGGCTGATCGGAACAGCCCAATAGAATGCAGCTCAATCTGATTGGCTGATTGAATCAGCCAATCGGATTGAACTTGATTCTGATTGGCTGATTCCATCAGCCAATCAGAATTTTCCTACCTTAATTCCGATTGGCTGATAGAATCCTATCAGCCAATCGGAATTCGAGGGACGCCATCTTGGATGACGTCCCTTAAAGGAACCGTCATTCGTCGGGAAGTCGTCGGAAGAAGAAGATGGGTCCGCGGTGGAGGTCTTCAAGATGGAGCCGGTCCTCATCGGATGAAGATAGAAGATGCCGCTTGGAAGAAGATGGTTGCCGGTCCGGATCGCCTCTTCTTCCCGGATAGGATGAAGACTTTGAACCCTCTTCTGGACTTCTTCAGCCGTCGGATGATGGATGTCTAGCCCCCGCTTGGGCTTGGATGAAGATTTCGGAGCCTGGAACGATCGCTGATACCTGGCATGGTGAAGACAAGGTAGGAAGATCTTCAGGGGCTTAGTGTTAGGTTTATTTAAGGGGGGTTTGGGTTAGATTAGGGGTATGTGGGTGGTGGGTTGTAATGTTGGGGGGGGGGGGGAATTGTTTTTTTTTTTTTACAGGCAAAAGAGCTGAATTCTTTGGGGCATGCCCCGCAAAGGGCCCTTTTAAGGGCTGGTAAGGTAAAAGAGCTTTGAACTTTTGTAATTTAGAATAGGGTAGGGCATTTTTTTATTTTGGGGGTCTTTGTTATTTTATTAGGCGGCTTAGAGTAGGTGTAATTAGTTTAAAATTGTTGTAATATTTTTCTAATGTTTGTAAATATTTTTTTATTTTTTGTAACTTAGTTCTTTTTTATTTTTTGTACTTTAGTTATTTTATTTAATTGTATTTATTTGTAGATATTGTATTTAATTAATTTATTGATAGTGTAGTGTTAGGTTTAATTGTAGATAATTGTAGGTATTTTATTTAATTAATTTATTGATAGTGTAGTGTTAGGTTTAATTGTAACTTAGGTTAGGATTTATTTTACAGGCAATTTTGTAATTATTTTAACTATTTTAGCTATTAAATAGTTCTTAACTATTTAATAGCTATTGTACCTGGTTAAAATAAATACAAAGTTACCTGTAAAATAAATATAAATCCTAAAATAGCTATAATATAATTATAATTTATATTGTAGCTATATTAGGGTTTATTTTACAGGTAAGTATTTAGCTTTAAATAGGAATAATTTATTTAATAAGAGTTAATTTATTTCGTTAGTTTTAAATTATATTTAACTTAGGGGGGTGTTAGGGTTAGGGTTAGACTTAGCTTTAGGGGTTAATCCATTTATTACAGTAGCAGCGAGATTCGGTCGGCAGATTAGGGGTTAATAATTTAAGTTAGGTGTCGGCGATGTTAGGGAGGGCAGATTAGGGGTTAATACTATTTATTATAGGGTTATTGAGGCGGAAGTGAGGCGGATTAGGGGTTAATAACTTTATTATAGTAGCGGTGCGGTCCGCTCAGCAGATTAGGGGTTAATAAGTGTAGGCAGGTGGAGGCGACGTTGAGGGGGGCAGATTAGGGGTTAATAAATATAATATAGGGGTCGGCGGTGTTAGGGGCAGCAGATTAGGGGTACATAGGGATAATGTAGGTAGCGGCGGTTTACGGAGCGGCAGATTAGGGGTTAAAAAAATATGCAGGTGTCAGCGATAGCGGGGGCGGCAGATTAGGGGTTAATAAGTGTAAGGTTAGGGGTGTTTAGACTCAGGGTTCATGTTAGGGTGTTAGGTGCTGACGTAGGAAGTGTTTCCCCATAGAAAACAATGGGGCTGCGTTAGGAGCTGAACGCTGCTTTTTTGCAAGTGTTAGGTTTTTTTTCAGCTTAAATGGCCCCATTGTTTTCTATGGGGGAATCGTGCACGAGCACGTTTTTGAAGCTGGCCGCGTCCGTAAGCACCGCTGGTATCTAGAGTTGCAATGGCGTTAAATTATGCTCTACGCTCCCTTTTTGGAGCCTAACGCACTGAAAACCCAGCCATTCTGTGAACTCTAAATACCAGCTGTATTTAAAAGGTGCGGGGGGGAAAAAGCATGCGTAGCTAACGCACCCCTTTGGCCGCAGAACTCTAAATCTAGGCCATAGTTCCTCCAAAATGACTGGACTAAATATCCATACATTTAGTAGTAGGGATTTTTCAAGGTTTGTCCTTGAGTCCTGAAGAAAAAAAAATAATAATAATAAAGATATGATGTTTTTACAAGAAAAAAAATATCTGAGCCAAAAACGGACTTACTTCTGCTTACAAAGGGATGTCCTTTAATATCTGGTCTGTGTCAAAGAAACAGGTTATACAACACTGAGTTAAACAATTTCAAGCAACACTACTCAAAAAATGTAAACGCCCCGAACATAAGGATTAAAAAAAAAAAAAGGCCACTATATTTGTATGTTAAATGTGACTATAATACAGTTTGATGATCCCTCCATATAAATATCTGAAACAAAAATGCATTATAGGCTCTAACCTAAAGGTTTGTTTTAAAATTGTAGTATGTCATTGCATTTTTAAAATACTTGAAGCGTAGACATACTGGAAAATTATTTTTGTCTGTATCCATCAAGCTGAATGTTATATCAGAGTAATTACTTTAGAACACCACTTCTTGCACAACTTGGATGTCATCCATTGTATAGAATCTACTGCCAAATCCCACTTGTGCTCCTGGCTGGATATAGACCAAGGCCTATTTATCTTTTTTTTCTTCTTCACAGAACAGATCTTGAAGATGTACATGCGATTAAGAGAATGTATAAGTTTCCGCTGTTAAGATAACAAAATTATTATTATTATCTTTTATGTGTATAGCACCAACAGATTCTGTAGCACTATAAAGGCAGGTATAATATTCAAAAGGTAACATTTATGAGAAGCAAATGGGTAGAGAGGCCCTGCCAACAGTTACCAACTACTGTAGATCACCTTACATGAAGATGGTCTACAAAAAAGATGGGTTTTTAAGTTTACATGTTAAGAGGGTTCAAGAGGATGAAAAATGAAGAACTGTGGTAAGAAAAGTTTAGCTTACCTTGTATGCATCCCTTAACAGTAGAGTCTTTATGGAGCGCTTGAAACTTTGAAAACTATGGAAATGAGGCAGAGAGTTACAAAAGATTGTGGACATTCTGGAGAAGTCCTTTAGATTAAATATGATGAGGTAACAAGAGGAGGAGTGAAAATATTTATGAGCAGAGCAAAGGGGAGGGGAACCACAAGAGGGCTAGGCCACAAATACCAAAGGATTGGAGGGGTTGGAGCAAAAAGGGGTGGTCAACAGTATCAAAAGCTGCAGACAGATCTAAAAGAATTAAGAAAGAGGTATGGACTTTAGATGTTGCTGTAAGTAGGTCATTGGTAACCTTAAAGGGACACTGTACACTCGATTTTTTTCTTTGCATAAATCTTTTTATGATGATCCATTTATATAGCCCATCTAGGAGTCTTTTGGTAACAATGTATAGTTTTGCTTATTTTTTTAATATAATTGTGCTGATTTTCAGACTCCTAACCAAACCCTAAAGTATCAGATGTAGACATAAGTCTACAGACTCCCGCTTGCTTCTGTTTGTGTAATGGGTCTTTTCTTATACAGGGGAGGGGGGTCTGCTCTTACTGCTTTCTCAGCCCCTATCAGTGGGTGTCTTAACCTAAACTCATCAACAGTGCTAAACTGTGAGCTTCTAAGTAAGTTTTAAAAGGTTTTATACTGTATTTTTAGATCAGTATCTGTGCATATTGTTCTTTACAGTAGTGTCTATTGCATGCAGTTATATGAAAATATACATTGTATACATCCCTGAACAGTAGAGTCTTTAAGGAGCGCTTGAAACATTAAAAATTAGGGGAATGAGGCAGAGAGTTACACAAGATTGTGGATATTCTGTAGAAATCCTTTAGATGGGAATATGAGTAGGTATCAAGAAAGGCGGAGAAGTTTTCATGAGCAGAGTGAAGGGAACCACAAGAGGGATGTGTCACAAATGCCAAAAAGATTTTAGGGGTTGGAGCAAGAAAGGGTGTTCAACAGTATCAAAGGCTGCAGATACATCTAGAAGAATAGATATGGGAGCCGAATTATCTAAAGACTGCTGCTTCATAACTGGTCTGCCTGCTCTGAGGCTGCGGACATCAATCTTCCCGATCTTATATGATCGGGCTGATTGACACCCCCATCATTTATCGATGTGCGGCAGACATGATACACTACATTGTATCATGTCCGTCCGCACTGTAATAAATCGGCCCCAAGGCCTTTAGATTTCGCTGTAAGTAGGTCATCCTTTGTAACCATAAGGATTTTAGTATCAGATTGTAATGGATTAAGGTGGAAATGAGATATATGAGTATATACTAGAATTTTCAGAAGAATTTTGTGGCAAGAGGGAGTAGAGAAATAGGCCAGAAGTTGGAGGGGGAGGTTTTATTGAGAGAAGGTTATTTTTTAGAATAGGTGTGACTAGTGCATGTTTAAGAGATGAGGGAATTATACCAGTATTGAGGGAGAGATTGCTCTTTTTTTTGTTTGCTGCGTTCGCTGCACTGTGCTGCTAAGGCAGCCCATGGCAGAACGCTATTTGGCTGAGAGGTGACATTTCCACCTCTTAGCCAATAGCCGCGCATGAAATCCGGTTTGGAGCCGTATATTGCATGTGGGTACTGTAGGGGTATTTCCCTTGTTAAGTGTATCCAGTCCACGGATCATCCATTACTTGTGGGATATTCTCCTTCCCAACAGGAAGTTGCAAGAGGATCACCCACAGCAGAGCTGCTATATAGCTCCTCCCCTCACTGCCATACCCAGTCATTCTCTTGCAACTCTCAACTAAGATGGAGGTCGTAAGAGGACTGTGGTGTTTTATACTTAGTTTATTTCTTCAATCAAAAGTTTGTTATTTTTAAATGGTACCGGAGTGTACTGTTTATCTCAGGCAGTATTTAGAAGAAGAATCTGCCTGCGTTTTCTATGATCTTAGCAGAAGTAACTAAGATCATTTGCTGTTCTCACATATTCTGAGGAGTGAGGTAACTTCAGAGGGGGAATAGCGTGCAGGTTTTCCTGTAATAAGGTATGTGCAGTTAAAATATTTTTCTAGGGATGGAATTTGCTAGAAAATGCTGCTAATACCGAAGTAATGTAAGTAAAGCCTTAAATGCAGTGATAGCGACTGGTATCAGGCTTATTAATAGAGATACATACTCTTATAAAAGTGTATTTTAAAACGTTTGCTGGCATGTTTAATCGTTTTTTACATATGTTTGGTGATAAAACTTATTGGGGCCTAGTTTTTTCCACATGGCTGGCTTGAATTTTGCCTAGAAACAGTTCCCTGAGGCTTCCCACTGTTGTAATATGAGTGGGAGGGGCCTATTTTAGCGCTTTTTTGTGCAGTAAAAATTACAGACACAGACATCCAGCTTCTTCCTGCATGATCCAGGACTTCTCTGAAGGGCTCAAAAGGCTTCAAAAGTCGTATTGAGGGAGGTAAAAAGCCACAGTAGAGCTGTGGCAGTTGTTGTGACTGTTTAAAAAACGTTTTTGTCATTTGTTATTCCGTTTTTGGTATTAAGGGGTTAATCATCCATTTGCAAGTGGGTGCAATGCTCTGCTAACTTATTACATACACTGTAAAAATTTTGTTAGTGTAACTGCATTTTTTCACTGTTATTTCAAAATTTGGGAAAATTTGTGTTTCTTAAAGGCGCAGTAACGTTTTTTATATTGCTTGTAAACTTGTTTTAAAGTGTTTTCCAAGCTTGCTAGTCTCATTGCTAGTCTGTTTAAACATGTCTGACACAGAGGAACCTACTTGTTCATTATGTTTGAAAGCCATGGTGGAGCCCCATAGGAGAATGTGTACTAAATTTATTGATTTCACCTTAAACAGTAAAGATCAGTCTTTATCTATAAAAGAATTATCACGAGAGGGTTCTGTCGAGGGGGAAGTTATGCCGACTAACTCTCCCCACGTGTCAGACCCTTCGCCTCCCGCTCAGGGGACGCACACTAATATGGCGCCAATTACATCAGGGACGCCCATAGCGATTACCTTGCAGGACATGGCTGCAATCATGAATAATACCCTGTCAGAGGTATTATCTAGATTGCCTGAATTAAGAGGCAAGCGCGATAGCTCTGGGGTTAGGAGAGATACAGAGCGTGCAAATGCTGTTAGAGCCATGTCTGATACTGCGTCACAATATGCAGAACATGAGGACGGAGAGCTTCAGTCTGTGGGTGACATCTCTGACTCGGGGAAACCTGATTCAGAGATTTCTAATGTTAAATTTAAGCTTGAGAACCTCCGTGTATTGCTTGGGGAGGTATTAGCTGCTCTGAATGACTGTAACACAGTTGCAATTCCAGAGAAATTGTGTAGGCTGGATAGATACTATGCGGTGCCGGTGTGTACTGACGTTTTTCCTATACCTAAAAGGCTTACAGAAATTATTAGCAAGGAGTGGGATAGACCCGGTGTGCCCTTTTCCCCACCTCCTATATTTAGAAAAATGTTTCCAATAGACGCCACTACATGGGACTTATGGCAGACGGTCCCTAAGGTGGAGGGAGCAGTTTCTACTTTAGCAAAGCGTACCACTATCCCTGTTGAGGACAGTTGTGCTTTTTCAGATCCAATGGATAAAAAATTGGAGGGTTACCTTAAGAAAATGTTTATTCAACAGGGTTTTATTTTACAGTCCCTTGCATGCATTGCGCCTGTCACTGCTGCGGCGGCATTCTGGTTTGAGGCCCTGGAAGAGACCATCCAGACAGCTCCATTGAATGAAATTATTGACAAGCTTAGAACGCTTAAGCTAGCTAACTCATTTGTTTCTGATGCCATTGTTCATTTGACTAAACTAACGGCTAAGAATTCCGGATTCGCCATCCAGGCGCATAGGGCGCTATGGCTTAAATCCTGGTCAGCTGACGTGACTTCAAAGTCTACATTACTCAACATTCCTTTCAAGGGGCAGACCTTATTTGGGCCTGGCTTGAAGGAAATTATTGCTGACATTACTGGAGGCAAGTGTCATACCCTTCCTCAGGACAGGGCCAAATCAAAGGCCAAACAGTCTAATTTTCGTGCCTTTCGAAATTTCAAGGCAGGAGCAGCATCAACTTCCTCCGCTTCAAAACAAGAGGGAACTGTTGCTCATTCCAGACAGGCCTGGAAACCTAACCAGTCCTGGAACAAGGGCAAGCAGGCCAGAAAGCCTGCTGCTGCCCCCAAGACAGCATGAAGGAACGGCCCCCTATCCGGAAACGGATCTAGTGGGGGGCAGACTTTCTCTCTTCGCCCAGGCGTGGGCAAGAGATGTTCAGGATCCCTGGGCGTTGGAGATCATATCTCAGGGATATCTTCTGGACTTCAAAGCTTCTCCTCCTCAAGGGAGATTTCATCTTTCAAGGTTATCAGCAAACCAGATAAAGAAAGAGGCATTCATAAGCTGTGTGCAAGACCTCCTAGTAATGGGAGTGATCCATCCAGTTCCGCGGACGGAACAGGGACAGGGATTTTATTCAAATCTGTTTGTGGTTCCCAAGAAAGAGGGAACCTTCAGACCAATCTTGGATCTAAAGATCTTAAACAAATTCCTCAGAGTTCCATCATTCAAAATGGAAACTATTCGGACCATCCTACCCATGATCCAAGAGGGTCAGTACATGACCACAGTGGATTTAAAGGATGCCTACCTTCACATACCGATTCACAAAGCTCATCATCGGTTCCTAAGGTTTGCCTTTCTAGACAGGCATTACCAATTTGTAGCTCTTCCCTTCGGGTTGGCCACTGCCCCGAGAATTTTTACAAAGGTTCTGGGCTCACTTCTGGCGGTTCTAAGACCGCGAGGCATAGCGGTGGCTCCGTATCTAGACGACATCCTAATACAGGCGTCAAGCTTTCAAATTGCCAAGTCTCATACAGAGATAGTTCTGGCATTTCTGAGGTCGCATGGGTGGAAAGTGAACGTGGAAAAGAGTTCTCTATCACCACTCACAAGAGTCTCCTTCCTAGGGACTCTTATAGATTCTGTAGAGATGAAAATTTACCTGACGGAGTCCAGGTTATCAAAACTTCTAAATGCTTGCCGTGTCCTTCATTCCATTCCACGCCCATCAGTGGCTCAGTGCATGGAAGTAATCGGCTTAATGGTAGCGGCAATGGACATAGTGCCATTTGCGCGCCTGCATCTCAGACCGCTGCAATTATGCATGCTAAGTCAGTGGAATGGGGATTACTCAGATTTGTCCCCTCTACTAAATCTGGATCAAGAGACCAGAGATTCTCTTCTCTGGTGGCTTTCTCGGGTCCATCTGTCCAAGGGTATGACCTTTCGCAGGCCAGATTGGACGATTGTAACAACAGATGCCAGCCTTCTAGGTTGGGGCGCAGTCTGGAACTCCCTGAAGACTCAGGGATCGTGGACCCAGGAGGAGAAACTCCTCCCAATAAATATTCTGGAGTTAAGAGCAATATTCAATGCTCTTCTAGCTTGGCCTCAGTTAGCAACACTGAGGTTCATCAGATTTCAGTCAGACAACATCACGACTGTGGCTTACATCAACCATCAAGGGGGAACCAGGAGTTCCCTAGCGATGTTAGAAGTCTCAAAGATAATTCGCTGGGCAGAGTCTCACTCTTGCCACCTGTCAGCGATCCACATCCCAGGCATAGAGAACTGGGAGGCGGATTTTCTAAGTCGTCAGACTTTTCATCCGTTGGAGTGGGAACTCCATCCGGAGGTGTTTGCTCAACTGGCCCATCGTTGGGGCAAACCAGAACTGGATCTCATGGTGTCTCGCCAGAACGCCAAGCTTCCTTGTTACGGATCCAGGTCCAGGGACCCGGGAGCAATGCTGATAGATGCTCTAGCAGCTCCTTGGTTCTTCAACCTGGCCTATGTATTTCCACCGTTTCCTCTGCTCCCTCGACTGATTGCCAAAATCAAACAGGAGAGAGCATCAGTTATTCTGATAGCGCCTGCGTGGCCACGCAGGACCTGGTATGCAGACCTAGTGGACATGTCATCTCTTCCACCATGGACTCGGCCTCTGAGGCAGGACCTACTAATACAAGGTCCTTTCAATCATCCAAATCTAATTTCTCTGAGACTGACTGCATGGAGATTGAACGCTTGATTCTATCAAGGCGTGGCTTCTCCGAGTCAGTCATTGATACCTTAATACAGGCTCGGAAGCCTGTCACCAGGAAAATCTACCATAAGATATGGCGTAAATATCTTTATTGGTGTGAATCCAAGAGTAACTCATGGAGTAAGGTTCGGATTCCTAGGATATTGTCCTTTCTCCAAGAGGGTTTGGACAAATCTCTGCTCTGTCTATTCTTTTGCACAAGTGTCTGGCAGAAGTTCCAGACGTCCAGGTATTTTGTCAGGCTTTGGTTAGGATTAAGCCTGTGTTTAAAACTGTTGCTCCCCCGTGGAGCTTAAACTTGGTTCTTAAAGTTCTTCAGGGAGTTCCGTTTGAACCCCTTCATTCCATTGATATTAAACTTTTATCTTGGAAAGTTCTGTTTTTAATGGCTATTTCCTCGGCTCGAAGAGTCTCTGAGTTATCTGCCTTACATTGTGATTCTCCTTATCTGATTTTTCATTCAGGCAAGGTAGTTCTGCGTACCAAACCTGGGTTTTTACCTAAGGTGGTTTCTAACAGGAATATCAATCAAGAGATTGTTGTTCCATCATTGTGTCCTAATCCTTCTTCAAAGAAGGAACGTGTTTTGCATAATCTGGACGTAGTCCATGCCTTGAAGTTTTACTTACAGGCTACTAAAAGTTTTTCGTCAAACATCTGCCCTGTTTGTCGTTTACTCTGGACAGAGGAGAGGTCAAAAAGCTTCGGCAACCTCTCTTTCCTTTTGGCTTCGGAGCATAATACGCTTAGCCTATGAGACTGCTGGACAGCAGCCCCCTGAAAGGATTACAGCTCATTCCACTAGAGCTGTGGCTTCCACCTGGGCCTTTAAAAATGAGGCCTCTGTTGAACAGATTTGCAAGGCTGCGACTTGGTCTTCGCTTCACACCTTTTCAAAATTTTACAAATTTGACACTTTTGCTTCTTTGGAGGCTGTTTTTGGGAGAAAGGTTCTACAGGCAGTGGTTCCTTCCGTTTAAGTTCCTGCCTTGTCCCTCCCATCATCCGTGTACTTTAGCTTTGGTATTGGTATCCCACAAGTAATGGATGATCCGTGGACCGTGGACCGCACGGCCCGCCCTGTCCTTTTAAGGCAGGTCTAAATTTTAATTAAACTACAGTCACCACTGCACCCTATGGTTTCTCCTTTCTCATCTTGTTTCGGTCGAATGACTGGATATGGCAGTGAGGGGAGGAGCTATATAGCAGCTCTGCTGTGGGTGATCTTCTTGCAACTTCCTGTTGTGAAGGAGAATATCCCACAAGTAATGGATGATCCGTGGACTGGATACACTACAAAAGAAATAAATTTATCAGGTAAGCATAAATTATGTTTTTTTCAGCAAAGACTACTATTTCAATATGGATTGTGCTCTACGTTGCCAAAGCATATTGACTGATTCAAGAAGGGCTCATAGCGTATTGTACAAAGAGGAGTTTCAATGTTGGCACATGGGTCACTGTTCCTCACTCACAATAAATTGGATGTTTGTGAATCATTATCTGAAGAAGAATATTCTGTTATATTTTTTAGTATATTTCTCTTTTTTCCCCACCTTATTTCGTACTGCTTTGTACTCATCTCCCTGGTGAGTATCAGCTAGAGTGAGCCAAGATATTAAAAAAATAAAATTAATATAGAAATTTGTAAACCTTGGAACATAATACTCACATGGACACCTTCTCTTGTTGTCCATCCTGTTCTGGATATTAACCAGGAAAGGGCAAGATAAGTAATGGGAGCAACCTTTAGGGTGTTAAAAGAGAAGAGTTTTGTTTAGGCCGCCCGCTGGTATTTGGAGTCAGTGATTAAAGGGTCTAACGCTCACTTTTCAGCCGCGACTTTTCCATACCGCAGATCCCCCTACGCCATTTGCGTATCCTATCTTTTCAATGGGATCTTCCTAACGCCGGTATTTAGAGTCGTTTCTGAAGTGAGCGTTAGAGCTCTAACGACAAAACTCCAGCCGCCTGAAAAAAGCAGGAGTTAAGAGCTTTCTGGGCTAACGCCGGTTCATAAAGCTCTTAACTACTGTACCCTAAAGTACACTAACACCCATAAACTACCTATGTACCCCTAAACCGAGCTCCCCCCACATCGCCGACACTCGATTAAAATTTTTTAACCCCTAATCTGCCGACCGCCACCTACGTTATACTTATGTACCCCTAATCTGCTGCCCCTAACCCCGCCGACCCCTGTATTACATTTATTAACCAGTAACCTGCCCCCCACAACGTCGCCGCCAGCTACTTAAAATAATTAACCCCTAATCTTCCGACCGCAAAGCGCCGCCACCTACGTTATCCCTATGTACCCCTAATCTGCTGCCCCTAACACCGCCGACCCCTATATTATATTTATTAACCCCTAATCTGCCCCCCTCAACGTCGCCGACACCTGCCTACACTTATTAACCCCTAATCTGCCGAGCGGACCGCACCGCTACTATAATAAAGTTATTAACCCCTAACCCGCCTCACTAACCCTATCATAAATAGTATTAACCCCTAATCTGCCCTCCCTAACATCGCCGACACCTACCTTCAATTATTAACCCCTAATCTGACGACCGGAGCTCATCGCTACTATAATAAATGGATTAACCCCTAAAGCTAAGTCTAACCCTAACACTAACACCCCCCTAACTTAAATATAATTTACATCTAACGAAATAAATTAACTCTTATTAAATAAATGATTCCTATTTAAAGCTAAATACTTACCTGTAAAATAAATCCTAATATAGCTACAATATAAATTATAATTATATTATAGCTATTTTAGGATTAATATTTATTTTACAGGCAACTTTGTAATTATTTTAACCAGGTACAATAGCTATTAAATAGTTAAGAACTATTTAATAGTTACCTAGTTAAAATAATAACAAATTTACCTGTAAAATAAATCCTAACCTAAGATATAATTAAACCTAACACTACCCTATCAATAAATTAATTAAATAAACTACCTACAATTACCTACAATTAACCTAACACTACACTATCAATAAATTAATTAAACACAATTCCTACAAATAAATACAATTAAATAAACTAGCTAAAGTACAAAAAATAAAAAAGAACTAAGTTACAAAAAATAAAAAAATATTTACAAACATAAGAAAAATATTACAACAATTTTAAACTAATTACACCTACTCTAAGCCCCCTAATAAAATAACAAAGCCCCCAAAATAAAAAATTCCCTACCCTATTCTAAATTAAAAAAGTTACAAGCTCTTTTACCTTACCAGCCCTGAACAGGGCCCTTTGCGGGGCATGCCCCAAGAATTTCAGCTCTTTTGCCTGCAAAAAAAAACATACCATACCCCCCCCCCCCAACATTACAACCCACCACCCACATACCCCTAATCTAACACAAACCCCCCTTAAATAAACCTAACACTAAGCCCCTGAAGATCTTCCTACCTTGTCTTCACCATCCAGGTATCACCGATCCGTCCTGGCATCCGGTGCTGAAGAGGTCCAGAAGAGGCTCCAAAGTCTTCCTCCTATCCGGCAAGAAGAGGACATCCGGACCGGCAAACATCTTCTCCAAGCGGCATCTTCGATCTTCTTGCATCCGGTGCGGAGCGGGTCCATCTTGAAGCAGCCGACGCGGATCCATCCTCTTCTTCCGTTGTCTCCCGACGAATGACGGTTCCTTTAAGGGACGTCATCCAAGATGGCGTCCCTCGAATTCCGATTGGCTGATAGGATTCTATCAGCCAATCGGAATTAAGGTAGGAATTTTCTGATCAGATTCAAGTTCAATCCGATTGGCTGATCCAATCAGCCAATCAGATTGAGATCGCATTCTATTGGCTGATCGGAACAGCCAATAGAATGCGAGCTCAATCTGATTGAATCTGATTGGATCAGCCAATCGGATTGAACTTGATTCTGATTGGCTGATTCCATCAGCCAATCAGAAAATTCCTACCTTAATTCCGATTGGCTGATAGAATCCTATCAGCCAATCGGAATTCGAGGGACGCCATCTTGGATGACGTCCCTTAAAGGAACCGTCATTCGTCGGGAGACAACGGAAGAAGAGGATAGATCCGCGTCGCCTGCTTCAAGATGGACCCGCTCCGCACCGGATGGAAGAAGATCGAAGATGCCGCTTGGAGAAGATGTTTGCCGGTCCGGATGTCCTCTTCTTGCCGGATAGGAGGAAGACTTTGGAGCCTCTTCTGGACCTCTTCAGCCACCGGATGATGGATCGCCAACCCCCGCTTGGGTTGGATGAAGATGTTGGAGCCAGGACGGATCGGTGATACCTGGATGGTGAAGACAAGGTAGGAAGATCTTCAGGGGCTTAGTGTTAGGTTTCTTTAAGGGGGGTTTGGGTTAGATTAGGGGTATGTGGGTGGTGGGTTGTAATGTTGGGGGGGGGGGTATTGTATGTTTTTTTTTACAGGCAAAAGAGCTGAACTTCTTGGGGCATGCCCCGCAAAGGGCCCTGTTCAGGGCTGGTAAGGTAAAAGAGCTTTTAACTTTTTTAATTTAGAATAGGGTAGGGAATTTTTTATTTTGGGGGGCTTTGTTATTTTATTAGGGGGCTTAGAGTAGGTGTAATTAGTTTAAAATTGTTGTAATATTTTTCTTATGTTTGTAAATATTTTTTTATTTTTTGTAACTTAGTTCTTTTTTATTTTTTGTACTTTAGCTAGTTTATTTAATTGTATTTATTTGTAGGAATTGTGTTTAATTAATTTATTGATAGTGTAGTGTTAGGTTAATTGTAGGTAATTGTAGGTAGTTTATTTAATTAATTTATTGATAGGGTCGTGTTAGGTTTAATTATATCTTAGGTTAGGATTTATTTTACAGGTAAATTTGTTATTATTTTAACTAGGTAACTATTAAATAGCTATTGTACCTGGTTAAAATAATTACCAAGTTGCCTGTAAAATAAATATTAATCCTAAAATAGCTACAATATAATTATAATTTATATTGTAGCTATATTAGGATTTATTTTACAGGTAAGTATTTAGCTTTAAATAGGAATAATTTATTTAATAAGAGTTAATTTATTTCGTTAGATGTAAATTATATTTAATTTAGGGGGGTGTTAGTGTTAGGGTTAGACTTAGCTTTAGGGGTTAATCCATTTATTATAGTACGGTGAGCTCCGGTCGTCAGATTAGGGGTTAATAATTGAAGTTAGGTGTCGGCGATGTTAGGGAGGGCAGATTAGGGGTTAATACTATTTATGATAGGGTTTGTGAGGCGGATTAGGGGTTAATAACTTTATTATAGTAGCGCTCAGGTCCGCTCGGCAGATTAGGGGTTAATAAGTGTAGGCAGGTGTCGGCGACGTTGAGGGGGGCAGATTAGGGGTTAATAAATATAATATAGGGGTCGGCGGTGTTAGGGGCAGCAGATTAGGGGTACATAAGGATAACGTAGGTGGCGGCGCTTTGCGGTCGTAAGATTAGGGGTTAATTATTGTAAGTAGCTGGCGGCGACATTGTGGGGGGCAGATTAGGGGTTAATAAATATAATATAGGGGTCGGCGATGTTAGGGCAGCAGATTAGGGGTACATAGGGATAACGTAGGTTGCGGCGGTTTACGGAGCGGCAGATTAGGGGTTAAAAAAAATATGCAGGGGTCAGCGATAGCGGGGGCGACAGATTAGAGGTTAATAAGTGTAAGGTTAGGGGTGTTTAGACTCGGGGTACATGTTAGAGTGTTAGGTGCAGACGTAGGAAGTGTTTGCCCATAGGAAACAATGGTGCTGCGTTAGGAGCTGAACGCTGCTTTTTTGCAGGTGTTAGGTTTTTTTTCAGCTCAAACAGCCCCATTGTTTCCTATGGGAGAATCGTGCACGAGCACGTTTTTGAGGCTGGCCGCGTCCGTAAGCAACTCTGGTATCGAGAGTTGCATTTGCGGTAAAAATGCTCTACGCTCCTTTTTTGGAGCCTAACGCAGCATTTGTTAGAACTCTCGATACCAGAGTTAAATTTATGGTGCGGCCAGAAAAAAGCCCGCAGAGCGTTAACAGCCCTTCTACCGCTAAACTCCAAATCTAGGCCTAAGCTAGTACAAGTTGCCTCAGCATCACACAAAGCCAGGCACCTGTATTAATTGGCTGGCTCATATATCTGTAATAGTGTTTATTCACAAGTCTTACTGCTGTATTATTAACCATTAACTAAGAAGGACAATTCTGCATAGGGAGAAAAGCACTAAACGGAAAACTTACGAGTAAATAATAGGAATTTATTAATGATTTTTGTAACTACTGTGTTTTTATTGTATTCCTTTTTGGAAGCACAAACAATGGGTTCTTCATTATTCATTATTATAGCTATTGTGACTTACATTGCATTATGTGTGTTGAAATTAAAATCAAAATAAAATTGGCTTATTAAAATGTATTTATTTAAGTGCTTTTTTATTATTTTGCTCTGCCAATTCTATGGGTAGTGAGTAGTAGATAGTTGCAGGTTCTTTGCTATATATCTTGCTGGCTAATATATTTTTGTATCACATTTAAAATTAGTTGCAGGGTTTATTCATTGTCTATATATTGGTCATCTGAGAGATATCACCAACATTTTCTCCAGAATTGTAACTAGTTATTTTACTCTATCCTAGGAGTGCTAGAATTGTAGTGAAGGAATTATTTCAACACCCATTTCAGACTATGAACAACGTTTGAATAGAAATGTAAATGTCCTAGCTCATTTGTATACATTTTGCCTAGCAGTCCCACTTAAATCTATGTTAGAAAATTAGTTTGTATGTAACATTTAATCTATGGGAAATTAGACAGTCCCATTCCTATTAAAATAAAACCAATTTCCAATATTCAATTCAAGTGGGAACACTCGAAAAAGCTAAATGAAAATGAAATAAAGACGTTGTGCTCTTTTAATGAATCTGCTTCCTAACCAGTCCACTACTTCAGAGCTGACAGACTTAAAAGAATCTCTGATCTTGTGCAATTAATTTTGTGAGCAAGAAGGCGGAGCAGTAAAACCAATTGCTTGTGCAATCATACGTTACTTGCTCAACCAACAGTATAAAAAATAGGGGCCTTTAGGTATTTTGTTTTATGAAAGCATTCAATAGTGCATAGTGTTTGTCCAAGAGACTGTTTCCTACACCCATAATCTATTTTTTATACATTTGCTTATCTCTTCCTATCTACAAAACCATTTAAAGACATTCAGCAGAAGATAGCAATCATTTACAACTATTTAGCATCTATTGCTTATATTATTTTGTAGCACTTCATGGCTTTAAACAAAAAAACATCAAACTACAGGGTTGTTACCCCCCCCCCCCCACACACACACACACACCTACCACTTTTATTAGTACCTTTAATCCTACATAAGTATGACTTATACAATGGTATAATCCGTGTTACTTTTAGAAGCTCTACTAGGGGGAGCAAACTCTTCTGGAAGTTCAGTGGGCACAGTCAGTGTGGTTGCAGGTGTGGTTTTTGGGCATTCCAAGGGAGGAGCCAGACATCCAGGTGTAGTTAAAGGGACATTAAACCCAAAAATGTTCTTTAATGATTCAGATATACAATGTAATTTGTCTATCATTTAGCCACCAATCAGCAAGCGCTACCCAGGTCCGAACCAAAAATGTCCCGGCTCCCAAGCTTACATTTCTGCTTTTCAACTTAAGATACCAAGAGAATGAAGAAAAATTGATAATAGGTGTAAATTAGAAAGTTCCTTAAAATTGGATGCTCTATCTGTTAAAATGATATGCATTGTCATGTATAATGCAAATTATTTTAAGTATTGTATATAATTTAAAATGTAGTTATTTTTGCTTGTTCGTTTTATTATTTTAAACATAAATAATTGAAATTATATATTTATGTTTAAAATAATAACACATACAAGCGAAAATAACTATTTTAAATTATATACAATAACATTGTATATAAAAATGCAATGCTACACTAGTTAGCAAGTGGTGGGGGAAATTTGACAATTGAAAAACAATTGCATCAAACAATATGTTAATATATTCCCAAAATGTTCACACTTGGTTAGTATGTTATTTTATTGCAATACCACACAAAAGTCTTGTATTTCCAAGTTTTTTTTATGTCCCTTTAAATGTGATTCATAGTATTCCTTGCCGAAAAGTTTTAACTAAATAAAATGTGTTTTATTTTTCCTAGAACCAAAATGGGGAAACAGAACAGCAAACTTGCTCCAGAGGTGATGGAGGATCTTGTGAAGAGCACAGAGTTTAACGAACACGAGCTGAAACAGTGGTACAAAGGCTTCCTGAAGGATTGCCCCAGTGGCAGACTCAACCTTGATGAATTCCAACAGCTTTATGTAAAGGTAGGTCACTTCCTGTCTGCTGGTCAAGGCTTCTTGTCCCCTGAAGCTACAACCTTAAACTTTACACTAATACTATGTTAAAATATAAAAGTATATGACCTAAATACACACAGAGGGAATCAACAGTATTGTTGACATGTGCAGTAGCTTTTTAAATTTCTAATGACAATTTTGAGGCATTTTTAATAAATGTTCTATTTATACTTAATGACACATGATAGTCAAAGTTTAACTAAGGGCTTAATATTCAAAACTTCGCCGGCATGGAGAAAAATCACACAAAATCTTTGGGATGTTTTTAGACCTTGCATTGTAATGTAGGAATCTCTGTTCCCCGTTAAGAACACCACATAGCAACATAAATATTTATCATGATAAAATATGTCTTTCTAATTTTTTATAGGGGCATTGCCATACCGACGAGACTTACAATATCTTGCCTGAGCGGCATGGTTTTGAATATCAGGCCCTAAGAGAGCTTACAAATCCCATAAGAGTATACTCAGTTAGGCTTAGTAACTATATGTATAATGTTGTTACAGACACTGTTGCCATATAGTGTTCAGGACATTGGTGCACTCCTAAGCCTACATAGGTTTCTCTCATGGATAGGAACCAACAAAGATTCTTAGAGGCTAACTTGCTATATAGTATGAATCATTTAATTTTGATTTTCATGTCCCTTCAATGAAAATGATGTTCTTTCCCTACAAATGCAACGGTATAACAACAGGAGTCTCAACGGTCTGAACTGACATTGGGCTCACACTTCTAGGAGGCCTATCTGGGCCTAAAATCAGTAGTGGAGTTGCTACTGTGTACCCCCTGGACTTGCATTGTAAGGAACATTTTTGGATTTGCCTTTACAAATATTGTGGCAGGATTTCCAATATGGCCACCACAGTATTGCTGTGCAGAAAAATCTGCCACTATATTTGTACAGGAAGGCTGCATATCATCTGGCACATACTAACCAAGGGGCCATGTGGCAGCTTTAAATAATATACAGTGTATTATAATTTATTGTATATATGAATATTTTATATGTGTGTGGTGTGTGTGTTGGTTACTAGTAACATATACACCAGTGCTCTAAAGAATGGTTACTGCTCACTATGCTATTGTTTTTCTCCTGTGTCTCTCTTCAAAGCTGTTCTCCTGTTAACACATTTGTGGTTAGGCTCCACACCTTCATACTGGGCGCCATCTTGGAGCACAGGTATTCTTACACCCTGTGACAGATGTGGTGCTCATTTACAGATCAGTGAAGTTGACAGCTTTTTGACAACTGTGGCCCCTGCCTCAAGCTAGCATGCAAAATACAGAGTGTCACATTTTTGCAACAGCTGCTGTATATTTTTCGTAACTGTAAAACGGTGTAAAAAATGCAAAGAAATAAAGCTAACAATCTTTATCTTACACGCTAACCAAGGCAAATGATACATCCATAAAAAAGCAAGCAACAGTGATCTGTGAGTGTGCCCCTTCTGTTACAGGGTGTGAGAATATGTGTCGTCCAAGATGGAAGCACCCAGTAGAAAGAAATGAATTACCTGGCATCTTTAAGTTGTTAAAAGAGGAAATACAGTAACATAACGACTAGTAACCATTCTATTGTAGTTGTGCTCAGCAGTTTAATGTCCCTTTAAACACTTAGGGATAGATTATAACTGGAGCGCAAACTATTGCTTCCTCGAAAGCAATAGTTGCGCTCAACTTTGTAATACCAGCGCATGCAAATGTGTGCTTGTATTACAAGTTAGGTGCAATGCGAACGCAACCTCGCATATATATTTACAGGGAACACACAGTCTCCATAGAACGCTATGTAAAGGCAGTTTTCATTATATTGTTAATTTTATATATATATATATATATAATATATATATTTTAGGGGCAAGTGGTGGTTATTTTGAAAATTAACCAGGTTAATTTTCAGAGAGCTAATTTCTTCTGCAAGCTCGCGGTAGCATTAACCAGCCACTTGTAATGGCTGTTATTTATCACGGGCCCATAAACGGGCTACTTTGCCTATCTACTTGTAATCTAGCTCTTATTGTTGGGGAGAATGTAGGCCAAATGAGATGATTTTAACAATGCTTGATCTGTTAGATCTGATATTATTTTCTCTATGGAGATGATTTTCTCTATACATAGAGTAGGCTACTAAATAATATTAATTTGCAACAAAACAGAGTTTGTGAGCTTTTCTTGTGTTTTCAGCAATATATTTTATAAAGATAATTTTTATAACCCATTTTTGGAGATTTATGTCCCTTTAAGGCATTGACGTTTTTCTTAAAAGAAAACAAAAATGTTTGATTTTCACACTGGTTTTGTTCCACATTGTAAAGCTGTGCCTTTCATTCTTAAATGCAATTTTAATATGTTCTAAAATTATATACTTACTGTTTTCAAATACCATGCAACTACTATTTTTCATTCGTTGCCAACACTACACAGCAGGCTGTACGTATATGGTTTATGCATATAATTAAGAGCAATAGAATTTTGCATTTAGAAAATGTATCCAGTTTTTCCAACTTTGCTGCTGCTGTTATAAAAATGCTAAATGAAAGCTGTTTTCTGTTGTGAAGAGACTGCAAATCCTTCTATCCCTTAGCATCATCATTTTTACAGCCTGTAAAGATACTGTCAAGATTGAAACAGTGGATAATGGTGAAGCAAAATGGTGTAGCTAAATACATACCTCATGGACTCAAGAGGTTGAATGGTGCCATTGCCATTTTGTGGGTGGGGTCTTGTTGGGAGAAGCAGGATCACAGTGGGCTAATGGATGGGATCATGTGAGTGTCTGGCGGTTTGTGGGCGTGTCTTGTTTGTGGGCGTGGCTGGTGGCATAAGTGCAGGTCTAATGAGGAATTCAGCAAATCGAGACATATAGCTTTCTCAGCGGAACAGTTGGGCAGAGCTCAGAATTAGATTAGGGACTGTCCCTCTCAAGTAGGGACAGTTCCGAGGTCTGAATATAATTCCACACAAAGGGATATTGTGAGGCCATCCTTTGAGCGAGTATGTTAAATGCATTTTTTCCCCCATTATTTTAATTACGGTTGCCTAAACTTGTTTTGAGTAAAGGGCAGTCACTAATGGTGGGATTGACCAATGGGCACATTACATTATGCTCATACTTGCAGTAAACATAATGCCTCAAAATAAAATTAGATTATAATTATATTTTACTTAAAAATTACATTGGTACTTACTGTAGTTGCTAATAATGAATTTAATGTAACTGCATATACTACTCAGTTATACAAGATTTGATACAAATACACATGTTTAAAGGGACATAAAAGAAAATGTTTTGATGGGTTTTATTCAGACCACAGTGCAATAATGGAATACCTTAGCTCTGTTTAACCCCTGCAAAGACACAGTTAAATTCAGTTCCAGAGCCACAATGCACTACTAGGATCTAGCTAAACACATCTGGAGAGCCAATGAAAAGAGGCCTATAGCCACCAAACAGCATCTAGCTCCCATTGCTGCTCCAGAGCCTACCTATGTATGCTTCTCAACAAAGGATACTAAGAGAACAGAGTACATTTGATAATAGAAGTACATTGAAAAGTTTTTTTTTTTAAATTGCATGCTCTATCTGAATAGTAAATGTTTAATTTTGACTTTCATGTTCCTTTAAGTACCCAATAAGACCTGTGCAACAAATGACCAATGTCTATTTACTGCTTAGTGGAGTTGAGGACCATACAAAAACCATTGGAGGGTCAGATGTGACCCACACATCATAGATTGGGTGGCCCTGATGTAAATGAATCCTGCATCTTTCCCATGAAGAAACCCACCATTTTGGGGATATTGATACCACCCGGTACAAATATATAGAAACCTAAAAGTACTGATTGTCAGTATATATAATATTGCATTTTGCCTCTGGGTCTGTACAGCAATTTCATTTGTTAAAGGTTTATGGCTTTTCACTCATTTTTTTATATCCAGAATGTACAAAGTAAATTTAGTCAGTGGTTTTATGATATAATCCTGTTAAAATTTCAATACAAGTCACCTGTACAGAATATCTGAGTGATGTAGTGTCTATAGCAAGGGGTATCAAGCTCATTGTATCCGGGGGCCACTGGTCAAGTGTTCTTCTCCCATGGGGGCCACTTGAACAGAATGAGTGCTCTGTATCTGAATATACTAGAACAGGAAGTTACATTTACCCAAGTAGTAGTGCATGATGGGAGTTGTAGCCCTTAATAGACATACGCAGTTGTGTATATTTATCTTGTGAGTACCAAGTGAAATGATCATTATGGAACAGAATAAAAAGTGACATTTATCTAAGCAGTGCCTATATAGAACATCAACTTGTTACACCAATTAGAACCCTAAAAAAATTGATGGAGCCAAATGATCAATTTACCCATTAAACAAGGGAGGGCCAGATTCAACTATTTTGAGGTCCGCAATTTGGTACTATGAGATCACTGATCTATAGTGTTCCTCTGAGCCTCATCAAATCTCTGCCACAGTGTGCAAATGGTAGGACGGCTCGCATATCCTCCCAGGAGAAATGGTGTTAATCAAACTAATTAGGGTTTCATTTTAGCCAGTAGTTTCCTAGAGGATTTGCTGAATGTTTTGCAAACATTTGAGAGATGAGATGTAAGTGACTTGTGTACTACAGGATACAGTTTATGTGTAAAAGAACGTGCTGCAGTATGACGTTGCGCATAACTGCATATTAATGGAGATAATGGATCTAGCTCTTGTGTATAGTAAAATGTAAAACTCTTATAGCTTTTAAAGCTTCATCAGTCAGAGAATTACGTTTGCCTTTTTGTATGTTCTATTGAAACTGGGATAACTTTACCACATTTCTGAGATCAAATGAGAGCTTGCAGCTATTTCATTGTCATTTATATTACAGTCTTTTATCCTTCATAACCAACTGTTTACCTGCCAATCATCTGAAAACCATAATATAATAGCCATAAATTTGTCATTATTAGGAAGAAAATATTATTGTATTCTGCATAAAATAGTCCATTGGATAAGGATTCTAAATGCCCCCTAAATAGGCGGTTTTTACTACTACCTTTGTTCTCTTGGTATATTTTTTTTTTTTAAATCTTCAATGTTTTTCTGTCTGGAGAACTATATGGCAGCAGTTTTGCAAGAATATTATCCATTTCCTGCCACGTAGTGCTCCAAACACCTACCTGGGTATCTCCTCAACAAAGAATACCATGAAAACAAAGCAAATTCTATAAAAGAAGCAAAATGGAAACTTGTTTACAACTTTATGATCTGTCTAACTCAGGAAAGAACGTTTTTGGGTTTCATGTCCCTTTAACGTGATAATAAGCCACAGAAGCATGCTCTCATCTGTGCACCTAGCAGGTTGAATTGTTTAAATAAGATTGCTAACAAAAGCTTCTTTTATGGTGTTGCTGAAAGACGCTTTCACAGTTGCTATAGCTACAGTTGAGCTGTGCACTTACATAGGGCCTGATATTCAAACCCTCGCCGGCATGGAGAGTTTTTTGATTTCTTGGAGTTTTTGATAGAATATTGGCCCATCTTTGATTCAACACCTGGGTACAGTTAACGGATTGGTGGCTAAATGTATCCACCAATACACAAGCGCTATCCAGTGCGCTGAACCAAAAATGGGCCGGCTTCTATGCTTACATTCCTGCTTTTTGAAATAAAGATACCAAGAGTACGAAGAAAATTTGATAATAGGAGTAAATTAGAAAGTTGCTTAAAATTGCTTGCTCTATCTGAATCACACAGGAAAACAATTGGATTTAGTATCCCTTTAAAAAAAAAGTTTGTGATTCAGATAGTGTTAAAGGGACTTGAAGCCCAAATATATATATATATATTTTTATTTAGAAAGAAGGTGCAATTTTAAAGAACTTTCCAATTTACTTCTATTATCTAATTTCCTTCATTCTTTTGATATCCGTTGTTAAAAAGAATATATAAATAGGCTCATTGTCTGCTGATTGGTGGCTACACATAGATGCCTCGTGTGATTGGCTCACCCATGTGCATTGCTATTTCTTCAATAAAGGATATCTAAAGAATGAAGCAATTGAGATAATAGAAGTAAATTGCAATGTTGTTTAAAATTGTATTCTCTATCTGAATCATGAAAGAAACATTTTGGGTTTCATGTCCCTTTGAGTTTCAATTATTAGACTTTTCATTCCATTTCTGATAAAAATTTACCTCATTCTCTTAGTCTCCTTGGATCCTTTTCTTCTAAATGAAATCATTGTATCTACTTTACTAGCTCTACGGACTACTATTTGTGTAATTTGGTTATGCCACTATGGCTTATATAGTAATTTTTCTGCAGATGCCCAAAGTAATTTCCTCCACTAATATGAAGGATCTTTACCCTTACATTTATCAAGCTCACTAGCTGCACTTCACTAAAACTGTAGAGACCAATGACATGTGAGAGATTAAATGGTCAGTAAAGTCAACATTAAACTCTCATGATTCAGATAGAGCATGCAAGGCTAAACAATGTTACAATTTACTTCTATTATTAGCTGCTGATTGGTGGCTGCTCATATATTCCCCTTGTGATTGGTTCACTGGGTCTGCTCACCTAGCTCCCAGTAAAGCATTGTTGCTCCTTCTGCAAAGGATGCCAAGAGAATGAAGAAAATTTGATAACAGTATTAAATTGAAAAAGTTGTTTAAAATTGTATTCTCTATATGAATTATGAAAGCAAATTTTTGGATTTCATGTCAATTTAACTGAAAATGTGCAGGAGGGAGTACATGTGACAACCTTATAAGATACCATATCTGAAGACAAGGTTTTTGGGTGTTTTTATTTTAAATTGTTTTTAAAAGAGTGAAACTGATAGAATAAACGCTACTGGGGGGGTCATCTAAAAATGTATATACAGAATAATTTAAAGCAATATTTAACAATGGTATTTAACAAGCCTTTTCTTTCATTTTCATTCTTATACACTAAAGGTGGAAAGTCCTTTATGAGACATTATAGAAGGACCATATTAAAGATATGTATTTTGTAAACGCCTCTACCTTGGGTGTTTTGCATCACATCCATATGCCTGTCCATTTCAGCTTTGGACTCGCTCTGGACCATATTAAAGACCATATTAAAGATATGTATTTTGTAAACGCCTCTACCTTGGGTGTTTTGCATCACATCCATATGCCTGTCCATTTCAGCTTTGGACTCGCTCTTAATTTTCAAGTATGTTGTAAGCTAACAGAATACAGACATTTAACATGGTCCTTAGTGATCTAGTGACTACATATTTTTGCTATATAAATAAATGTTCTTGAATATAATGGCATTCATTACAATTCAAAATTGCAGTGTGAAGTGCTTCACGTGGCTTTTTGTTCAGTTTTCAAATTTAATCCCATTTCAATATGTTTGAAAACCCACAATAACCTACAGCTTTTCAAATTAATTTCTGTATGATAGCAGTGCACGTGAACAAATCGGCACTGGTATTATAAGCACATTATTGCAGGACTTTTAATATGCTTTTCCTTTGATCCTCTTGGAAATCCATTCTACAACATTATTACTTATGCATGCTCTTTTCACACATTTACAGTGGCAATTAATACAGCTTTGAAACAGTGCAGTTAAATCTATGCAATGTAGATATAAATTACTCCTAGGTTTTGTTTAAATATGTGTCTGTAAATGTTTATTTTTTATGTTACAATTCTACTTTAATACAAGCAGCCAGCTGATGTGGGTGTTACAGACAATGTGTAGCTGTGAAGCTTCCAACATAACTTTAAATAGCATAGCACTGCTGTATTACCTACAATTTGTCAAACTTCTTCCTGAAACGGGGCAGCATGATCAGTTGTGCAGTTTTAAATGCTGGCTGTGAATGCTGCCTCGCTCCTTGCAAATGTAGATTGACACGTTTCCTGTCTGGGAGCCTTGTCCAGCTGCATGTTAATAAATAGGGACCTAAATATCTTTTTACTCTTCAAAGTGGCCTTACTACACATCTATAGAATATTTAATGGAGAGGTTATTAACCAAGACAGCTTCAAAATGCCCTTATTATGTATCTATATATAGTAATATTTCATTAAGCACCATGTAAGAATAGTAAATCTCACATAATGTGACACCACTAAATATGGGGCCAAAGAGAGAGGCTCATATATCACAATAATTATTTACTTTTTTATATAATACATATTTTATTTGTATATATAATTCATAACCTGTTCTAAAAATAAATCCTTACTTTTTATTTGTGTGTTTAGGTCTCTTTAGCTTAAATTCTATTCCTTTATAAATTGTTTCCCCAATTGATTATTAATAAATTATAGGTCAAAAATCATTTTTTAAAGGGTCCTAAATAATAATAATAATAATTAAACTAAAGTTTTTCAATGTTCATCTTTTTATCAGATTTACTCTGTTCTCTTGATATCATTTGCTAAAAAAAGATCTAAATAGGGTTAAGGACCAGCAGTGCAGGGAGCCATCTTATTGATTCATGGCTACACATGTGCCTCTTGTCATTGACTCACCAGATGTGGAGAAACTTTAACTAATTAATTATAATTTAAAAAAAATATATCTTTAAGAATTTTACTGAACTAAAATGTTAATTTTGTTTAAAAATAAACCACATTATGAATTTTAGGAGTGTATAAGGAGGAAAGATTTTGTGTACTGTTGTGCAGAAAAAAATCGCTAAAGGTCCTCTCAAAAATATTTATTTAATAAACAAATATATGCATGATGCATACAATTACCAGAAATAAATATTTAAAAATGTCACACATGATATTCTAAAAAGAATAAAATAAGGGCTTTATTGTCTTAGTATCCTTTGCTGAAGGAACAGAAGTGCATTACTGGGAGCTAGCTAAAAATATCTAGTTAGCTAATGAAAAGAGACTAATGTGTGCAGACACCAATCACCACCTTGTTCCCACTAGTGTAGGATATGTACATATTCTTTTTCAACAAAGGATACCAAGAGAATAAAGTAAATTTGACAAAATTAATTTAAAAGGTTCTTAAAATGGCATGCGCTATCTGAATCACAGGGACACTGAACCCAAAATGTTTCTTTTGTGATTCAGATAGAGCATGAATTTTTAAGCAACTTTCTAATTTACTCCTATTATCAAATTTTCTTTATTCTCTTGGTATCTTTATTTGAAATGCAAGAATCTAAGTTTAGATGCCGGCCCATTTTGGTGAACAACCTGGGTTGTCCTTGCTGATTGGTGGAAAAAATCCATCCACCAATCAAAAAATGCTGTCCAGAGTTCTTAACCCAAAAAAGCTTAGATGGCTTTTATTTCAAATAAAGCTAGCAAGAGAACGAAGAAAAATTGATAATAGGAGTAAATTAGAAAATTGCTTAAAATTGCATGCCCTATCTGAATCACAAAAGAAAAAAAATTGGGTTCAGTGTCCCTTTAAGTTTCACTTTTCTATCCCTTTACTTTACTTTCCCTTTAAAAAAACTTTCCAAATTGTGCACATTATTTTTATATGCTTGATTTCTGAGGCTTCAGTTTCTATGCATTTTGTGAATGGCTGTCACATAGCACAGTGCTATTGTGTTGTTTTGTGTGTGTATTTGCCAATGACTTAAAGGGACATGAAACTCAACAATTTTTCTTTCATGATTCAGATAGAGAATAAAATTGTAAGCAACCTTCAAATTTACTTCTATTATCTAATCTCTTATATATATACTGCCAAGAGAAGGAAGGAAATTTAAATTTTAGAATTAAATTGGAAAGTTGTTTAAAATTGTATTCTCTACCTGAATCATAAAAGAAATGTTTTGGGTTTCATGTCCCTTTAATTCTACTGTATTTGGTAGTTCTTTAAAAGGGCATGACACCCAAATATTTTCTTTCATGTTTCAGATAGAATATAGATTTTTAAACAACTTTCCAATTTACTTCTTTTTATCAATTTTGCTTTATTCTCTTGGTATCCTTGATTGAAGGAACAGCAATGGCCTACTGGGAACTAGCTAAACACATTAGTAAGCCAATAACATGGTGCATTTAAGTGCAGCCACCAATCAGCATCTAGTTTCTGAGCCTACCTAGGTATGTTTTTTTTTTAGCAAAGGATACAAAGAGAATAAACTAGATTAGGTAATAGAAGTAAATTGTAAGCTCTATCTGAATTGTGAAAGAAAATATTTTGGGTTTCATGTCCCGTAAACAAAATTTTAAAATTCAAACCTGCTCTTTTGTTAAAAAAAAGAAGTAAAGGCACAATTGATTATTCTTATAAAGTTTTAAATTTCTTTCTGTGTGATAATGGTCGTTCTCTAACTTTCTGGATACTTTATTCTATTTTTCTTAAGATGCATCCATATTCATGGAAAATTAAATGCTCCCTTTCAAGGTCATTTCAGGACATATTTGGCATGACATCAAGAGTCCAGTTACTTTCCAGCAACTGCAAAGTCAGATAAAGCTTTGAAGGTGAAGGTTTCTATTTAATGGAGACTAAAATAGTTGTTCTTGATTATTTATATGGATTATGATGTATTGTCTTCGGTAGGTCATAAACTCTGTGTTCTAAATTTATAAAGCATGTTATAATGTCCCCAGGATTAGTGTATTCTAATGCCTATCAATTCCTTGGTCTACAAATAAATACAGGTGGCCCTCGTTTTACAACGGTTCAATTTACACCGTTTCAGAATAACAACCTTTTTTTCCAGTCATGTGACTGCTATTGAAAAGCATTGAGAAGCAGTGCATTAATTAAAATAGACTGTCCGCTTGTGTTGCAGCAAAGCCAAGCAAGCTGAAATGAATCAGTTTAACCAGACCTGAGCTATCGAGCAGATTTCAAAGGAACAAGATCTTCCTGTCTGTATCTGAGTCCAGATTGGAATGCATAGAAAGAACTGTTTTGCAGAAAAATGCAAGTGAAGTCTGTGTTGTGTGATAATTTTATTAGGTATTATATATATATATATATATTATAATGCTGTTTAGCAAATGTTTTTGTTTATTTAACTTAGTTTCATTATATATTCTGTGCTGTGTGATTATTTTATTAGGTTTCTAATGCTGTCTAGCATTTAAAGTCTTCATTTCAAAGCTTTTAAAATAATGTATTAGGTGTTAATTATGACAATTTTGAGAGGGGCCTGGGACCTATCTCCCTCACTTCCCATTGACTTACATTATAAACTGGGTTTCAATTTACAACGGTTTCAATTTACAACCATTCCTTCTGGAACCTAACCCCGGCGTAAACTGAGGGCTACCTGTACATAAATAAATCATTTTTCAGCTTATAAAGTCAAAACCTACTAATATTATTCATCTATTATAGCACAAAGATTTAATAACACATATTTTGTAGTATGCTGATACTAAGTTATTATTTCTGGAGTACATTCATGAGAGCATACTGAGGTAGACCCAAGAATTTACATGTCTTGGGCACTTTATGGCAGCAATGATATGTGTAATGGCTAGGGTTGCCAAGTCAGCCATGTTTTTCGGGACACTTATGAGTTATACATGTTGCAGGGTGTGCAGAGGGGAACATGCCGTATTCAGGTTCCTCCCTGTACACCCTACAACATGTGTAACTCATAATTGTTCAGGAAAACATGGCTAAGGTGGCAACTCAAGTAATGGCTGATGCAGTGATGTGGCTAGGGTAATTTTGTTCTTGAATATAGTGTGTGGGGAGGAGATAACTGTGCTTTATTATTATTTATTTTATTATTATTTTATTTAAAATAATGCATTTCTTTAGCTATAGCTGTGTCCCATTATTAACCTTTTAATGCCGTTATGCCGTTCTATTCCGTGATAATTACACTGGGCTTTAAAGCCGTTATGACGCAATAGAACGTCATAGCTAACGGCTGTCCTGAAGCCTTCTGTGCTTCTAGGACTTGATCGCGGTCTGGACGGCGTTCCTAGGGTTGTAGGGATGCCCCCAAGATGCGATCCAATAATTGAAATCTCGCGATCGTATGCACGATTGCATAGTTTCAATTTGTCTACATCGGAACAGGTTTTCCGATGTAGGCATTATAACCCTGTCACGAAAGGGTTAATAGCCCCATAATTGTCAATAATAAAAATGAACCAACATAATATTTACTCCATGCTTCCTTATGAACTTATCATATTTAGACCTCCTAACAATTAACAAGTTAAATAGTTTATTTGCTAGTTTATTTTCGTGTGCCCATCAAATTGTTAGTTTAGATTGTATTTCATAGTCTCTAAATATTGTTTTGTTTTGGTTCATTTATCCATATTATATAAAAAGTAATACTATTATTTGTCAAACTGCCTACTGAATGTTTTTTATTTAACAAGCCAAATGACAGAGATTCTTTTGAATAAAGAGCAGCTGTGTTTGATAAACATACCTGTCAGTGCTAGTAACTACAAGAGATGTGTTACATTGGGATCTGACCCTACAAGCAGGAGGAAAATAAATACTTTAGCAAGTCTTGCTGTTTTCTTGGCAGCTCATCAAATAACTACAAATAACAGAATGGTAAAACCAAAATTTTACATGAAATGCATGATCTCACATTTGTTTACACTAGAGGGAGAGTGTAACACTTTTGCTGCTGGAGAAGGTGTCCCTATGTCAACCATGAGGTTAAAGGGACATCACATTTCAAATATATAGCTCCATAAAATGATAAAGTATACCTGTGAAAAGGGGGATTGTATTGTGTTTTATTTAATTTTTACCCACTTTTCCTGTAGTTTAGCTTTGAATATTGAAGCTTTCTTCCCAGACAAGTGTTGTAAATCCAGAATACTACACTCTAATTGTTTGATCATTGTAAGAGTTTATTTAATTCTCAACAATTTAAACAATTTAGATAAGATAAACAATACTCAATATATCCCTCTAAGGCCAGTTTTGTGAGCTGCCCAGCAGTGAAACAGTTAATTAGGCAACCACACCATGCAATTAGCAAACAATGCAGACTGCAAGGGATGGTTCTCTTATTTACTTGGGCTGCTCACCAAACTGGCCTAAGATAGAAACATGCTCAATAGGCTTTTCAAGTGGTATGCCACTTGACTGCAACATTTTGCTAATTCAACAGTTTAAATGCTCCTAAAACATTTACTTTGTATGCTGATCTTTTGCAATGCAGTCCTTTATTGCTAATGTATACTATTGATACATATTTACACACACAAAAGTAATGTCCTGTGAGTTATTATTTTATTTAGTATATTAAATGCGCAGCCACAATTTGAATGAAAGGAAAGTAATTTTGTGTTTATCTAGCTGGTGGGCTGTGTTTTACACTTATACCCTTTGCACATTCCTATCTGTTTTTAAAAAAAGTATTTCCATCTTGTCTATCAAAATTTGGCATGAATACTTCCCTGTTAATCAAACTGACACTTCAAGAATAAACTGTGTAGCATTTCTCTTACACTCAGTAATTCACTGATAGAGGGTTGGGTATGTTTTTATAAATATAGGAGGTACAAAAGGTCAGGGGCCCTATGTTTTAGGAAAAAAGAAAACTGACCAAAAATATATATATACCACTAAGACATTTCTAAAAACATATGTTTTATTGAAATAATGACACAAAATGTGTACTGCACAATTGAATAGAATATATTCTAAGGTCATTTGAATTCCTCAGAAAATCTAGTTTTATAAAATATTAGTTTATTTTTACCTCTGTTGCTCCTTTATTTATTGTTTTGTTTAGCTTGTTTTATGTTTTTGTATATTTATATTTACTGTTTGTCAGTAACCTACATTTATAGATGCTTGTGAGGCTGTCAAGTGGTCTTGTAAAGGGGGGGATCATGTTTGGAATTCACTGAGCTGAGCACCTGCCTTTTCCACTGTTTCATTAGTGGGTGTTCCTGCAATGAACACCTGTGGTTGTGTGAGGTACCCAATACATGATATCTCTCACATCAAATGAGCATTGCTAGCAATGTGCAAAAACAATAATTACAAGCACTTAGGGAACACACGGTTTATGTAAATGTCTGCAGTTGTAAAATATTTGCTTGTTTATTTTGTTATGGCAAAGTAGTCTTACTGGATAGAACCAAACGTGTCTCCAGGAGCTGGTTGTGTGTAGGGTTGCCACCTCAGCCATGTTTTCTTGGACACCTATGAGTTACACATGCTGCAGGGTAAGCAGGGAGGAACATGTATTGTGCTGTTCATCAGTACTATTCATGTGATGTCTAGAGGCACAATGCAAGTTCCGCCCTGCTTACCCTGCTGCATGTGTAACTCATAAGCGTCCAGAAAAACATGGCCGAGGTAACAACCCTAGTTGTGTGTGTTCTGCGGTGTTCTAGATACATGATCAGATTTTCCTACACCGCAGACCACCAAGCAGAAGTCATAGACTGCAAGGTATTTGTTTCACAGACAGGTTTTATTGAGTCTAGGCCAGTGTCAGTGCTTACAGCTCCAGACCACGTTGCATGGCTAATTTTACAAAAGCTGAATGGAACCTTTATAACACTTCTGCGGAATCCATGGTTAATATTTATTGTGTCCATTGTAGTAACTATAGAGCACACTACAGTATTCATGCTTGATAACACAGATGTCCCTCAGATAACAGATTTCTATGAGGACCTGCACTAAAATTGTTCATGCTGCATAATACTTGAGCATAAAAATTCTGCACTAGCAGTGGAGTGTTTCCTTTAGTATACTTATGGCCAGATTACGAGTGGCGTTCAAAATTGCACTTTCACACGAGCGATATTTGTGATCCACTCCTAATACCAGCATACGCAAACGTGCGCTGGTATTATAAGTAGAACGCAATGTGAACGCGACACATCCCCTTTAACCCCTTAAATCTGCTTTGTGCAGTTAAAAATGGTCATCATTTTTGGTAGCAATTGAGGGACCTTTTTTTTTTAATTAACCAGAGGTCTGACCTCTGGTTAATTTTCAGAGCACAAATTGCTGCCGCAAGCTCGCGGTAGCATTAACCAGCCATTACAAGTGTTATTTAACGTGTGCGCCCGTAAATATAAGGTGCATTAAAAATTCTTTGGTTAAAGGGATACTATACCCAAATTTTTTCTTTCATGATACAGACCATCATTTTCTAATTTACTCCTATTATCAATTTTTTATTTGTTCTCTTGCTATCCTTATTTGAAAAGCAAGAATATAAGCTTAAGAGCCGGCCCATTTTTGGTTAACCCTGGGTTGCGCTTGCTGATTCGTGACTAAATGAAGCCACCAATCAACAAGCGTTATCCAGGGTGCTGAACCAAAAATGGGCCGGTGTTCTATCAGATTCTGCTCCTTTGTCAGAATTTGCTTCCTCTGACTGCGCATGCTCTGTATGACGTAATCGCACTCCACATATGTTAAATAGAAATGTGTGGAATGCGATTATGTCAATCAGCAACTAGGGCTGGGCGATATGGGCAAAAAAAAAATTGCAATTTTTAAAAAAAAAAAAAAAACAGTGATTGCGATTTAATCACAATTTTCTTATAAATTACTATAACACCTTCATTTTGCATTCTAAAGTTTATTTAACACTACAGCATCTTAATGTACATGTTTCTCAATGTCCAATACACTCTTGGAGCATAAAAATACAAAACAAAAAAAAGTTAAAATAAAATTTGCTGTCTGTGATGTGATTAAATAGTAGCCACTAGCCAGTTATTAGGTCTTAAAGGGACACTGAACCAAAAAAAAATATTTTGTGATTCAGATAGAACATTTAATTTTAAGCAACTTTCTAATTTACTTCTATTATCAAATTTCATTCCTTCTCTTGCTATCTTTATTTGAAAAAGAAGGCATCTAAGCTTTTTTTTTTGGTTCAGGACTCTGGAGAGCACTTTTTTTATTGGTGGATGAATTTATCCACCAATCAGCAAGAACAATCTAGGTTGTTCACCAAAAATGGGCCGGCACCTAAACTTACATTCTTGCATTTCAAATAAAGATACCAAGAGAATGAAGAAAAATTGATAATAGGAGTAAATTAGAAAGTTGCTTAAAATTTCATGATCTATCTGAATCACAAAAGAAAAAATTTGGGTGCAGTGTCCCTTTAAGACACACAAAATTGTCATGTTTTCTTGGACAGTCATTCTAACTGTGGACAGAGGTATGATTAACAAATGAGCAGTGTAAGCCACATACACAATTATTTATATATATATATATATATATATATATTAAAAAAAATATACAATCACATGCACAGTTATATATATATATATATATATATATATATATATATATTCTTATTTTTTTAAACATTTTAATTTGACTGAAAATGAGCCCTGCTCCTGTGCAGGAATCCAATACAGTCATACTAGCAGTAGGGGTGGGGGGCTGCTCCTTTCAGAAATGCTGTGCCTTGCTGATATCAAATACATTGTAGATGCAGTTAAGTTAACCCAACAGCAGAGGGGACTGCAGTTTTAGCCTTTTTGGTAGCCATGGGGTTAACTGCACCTGCTATGTATTTGAGCCGTTTCTCAGAGAGCAGGAGTTTGTGTGGGAGGTTCCATAATGTTTACATACCCTAAGTTTCAGACTGCAGACCTCCCTAGGGGGATATATAAGTAAGTGGTATCCCTTCTCTTCACTCTCCTGCATGGGCTCTGCTTTTAGACTTCTAGATTGATCGGCTGGCCGGTGCTACTCTGAGATCAGAAAGTGAAAGCAAAACAGCCATTTTACAAATGTGTGCTAAAAGCAACCACTAGAAGGAAGTTGTGTCAGATCTTGCTGCCGCTACGCATGCGCTGTTGAAATTTAATACTGCCCCACAAATTAAAAGTGCATATATATATATATATATATATATATATATATATATACACACACACACACACACACACACACGGCAAAGTTCAATCACTTCTCACGGTACTTTCATTAAACTGTGTCCTGTATGTATGTGTATATATGTATATATATATATATATATATATATATATACATAATTATATGCACTTTTATTTTGTGGAACAGTATTAAATTTCAACAGCGCATGTTGCTGATTGACATAATTGCATTCCACACATTCCTATTTAACATATGTGGAGTGCGATTACATCATACAGAGCGTCATACAGAGCATGTGCAGTCAGAAGGAGCAGATTCTGACAAAAGAGCAGAATCTGATAGAAGACCGGCTTCTTAGCTTAGATTCCTGCTTTTTCGAATAAAGATAGCAAGAGAACAAAGAAAATTTGATAATGGGAGTAAATTAGAAAGTTGCTTAGAATTGCATGCTCTATCTGAATCATACATCAGAAAATGTGGGTTTAGTATCTCTTTAAACATTTTAACCAACAACTTGTAATTGACCACAACTGAGCTATAGTTAGCGCTTACAAATTAGAGCATGAGAATTTTGCATTAGAATGTTATCAAGGGTAAAAAAAAAAAAAGAAATCAAATGAGGAGGTTTTTAATGTTAACGCAGCTGATGTGGTTGATCACAATTAATAGTTTTGCTAAAGCATGTAATTCTAATTGCTTGCACATATTGCTCACCTTTTAATTTATTGGTGCAATTTGCAAAGCCTCTGCAGGTGTGAATCTGATGTGCTAAAAATGAAACTGTTATGTCTTGGCTACGGCTTGTGAGAAGAAAATCCCAGAAGTTCTTCAGAAAATAATTTATTTTCTCTTTCGTTGTTGACATTTGGCATTTATTGGTGTGGGAATAAATGTCATCTACAATTGGAACTAAGATGAGGAGAGATCGCTGTGAAAAGTGGAAATTTGTTACATTATTTTTTCAAATAGAGAAGCAAAAACATTTGGATGAGAGACGTTCTTGTCATATCACACATGCATTGCTTTAAAGTGATTTTACAAGCTAAGCCAATTCGATAGCGCAGAGTGTGCAACCTTGTGGATGGTTAAATATTTTAACCAAAGCATCTCAAAACTGTAAATCTTTTTTAGTGCACCCTATAATTAAATCAATAATACAGGGACCACCAAGAAATACTTTTAATTATAATAATTTTCCACGACTCACCAGGAAATTTCCCGATATCCCGGTTGGCCAGTCCTGCGGGCCGCATGTAACTGGTTTTCGGGCTGAAAATGTCCCACGGGCCGGTACTTTGAGACTCCTGCTTTAAAGGGATATTAAACCATAAATTAATGCTAAATAGAATGATGTATTCATAGCAAAAAAATTACCTGAGAATAATATGCAGATGTATTTTTTAAGTTATATTAGTTGTTAAGTTTTAGTTTCTATGAAGCAGTGGGTGCTTCCATGTTGTAAGCTTGTTTTCCTTCTCTACTGATACCAATAAGAAACACTACAGTGTGCAACGGGGGGGGGGGGGGGTGAAATATAGCAGTATTAAAGGGCTATAAAAGTAAAAAAATTACATGCTTTAGATTAGACTCAGATGTGTAACTTGTGCTGCTGTTTGGATCAGCGGTGGGTAACGCTCAGGACCAGCAGTGCACTGCGGATCCCAATCGACCCTTCTACTGTGTGTTTAAACTTTTTGCAGGGGGATTAAAACACACATTAGGGCAGGGTCATTATTAATTTTTCAACTATTATGGCCTTTAAAGTCTATCATTTGCACTCTTAACAGGAACTGGAAACCCAGAATTTTCAGAATTATATTACAGAAAAAAGAAACAATTTAAATAATGACAGTATATCACAAAGGTTTTTTAGTGCACATAACTGAACATTTTATATTACAATAAAAAATGGCTAGTTTACAAGTGGAGCAGTAGTTTGTGCTTCCGCTAGTGCGTTAACTGCACTAGAAATAAAGCTTTTTGTGCGTCAGGTAGCGCACATATAAAGCCGACCTTTGAATATCACTGCCGTGTTAACGTATTCCCCAATAGACTTCAATGGAGTGCGAAAAGTGTTGGGGGGACTAAAACCCAACAAATTGCGCGAACCCGGTCACGTTTTGTCATGGCATGAAGTATTACGGTATTTCCCATTCCAATCTTCTTCACATAGCAGAATATGTTCTATTTATTCATAAATAATTCATTCTAAATATATATGATGTTTTTTGGAATATATATATATGTATATATATATATATATATATTTAAATATACTTAGAGCATATTCCTCTATGTGAAGAACATTGGAATGTGAAATATTTACAGTATATACACAGTCAAAAACTTAATTAAATATGAATATCCCATAAATATGATTTGACATGTTTTAAAAGGAAGAAAGACATGCATTTCAGCTTGCTTTTCCTATAATTACAACATAAGTCTGTTTACAGGACTGGTAGTAACTACAACTTACACCAGGGAGTTGTTCTGTCAGATGGGATCTGTGGCAGGTATTTTTTTGGTAGACGTTATTAGATTTCACCATAACAATGCTACAGCTGGGGACTGTGACTTTATGACCTGTACAAGAAAAACACACACAAACATATTTAGGTTATAGCTTCTTTCTTATGTACCCCCCTCTTTTGACAGATTCCAGTTAAAGGGACAGGAAACCCCAACATTTTCTTTCATGATTTGGATAGAAAGAACATACAATTTCAAACAACTTTCTAATGTACTTCTATTATCAAATTTGCTTAATTTTCTTGTTATCCTTTGCTGAAGGAGCAGCATTGCACTACTGGCAGTTAGATTAACACATTTAGTTACCCAATCACAAGAGACAATTGTGTTCGGGCACCAATCAGCAGCTAGCTCCCACTAGTGTAGGATATGTGCGTATTCTTTTTCTACAAGGGATACCAAGAGAATGAATTAGATGTAAATTTAAAAGTGTCTTAAAATGACACACTTTGTCTGAATCATGCAAGTTACATTTTTTAATTTCCTATCCCTTTAATTGATATCCTTCTGAAGATGTATTACATTGTTCATCTAATTTCAAATAATAACAAATAATTCTCAAGTCCTTTTCCTATTCCTACAGCCCTTTGCTAATATCACCAATAAATATGCTTAAAGGGACACTGAACCCAAATTTTTTTCTTTCGTGATTCAGATAAAGCATGAAATTTTAAGCAACTTTCTAATTTACTCCTATTATCAAATTTTCTTCATTTTCTTGGTATCTTTATTTGAAATGGAAGAATGTAAGTTTAGATGCCGGCCCATTTTTGGTGAACAACCTGGGTAGTCCTTGCTGATTGGTGGATAAATTCATCCACCAATAAAAAAGTGCTGTCCAGAGGTCTGAACCAAAAAAAGCTTAGATATCTTCTTTTTCAAATAAAGATAGCAATATAAAGAAAAAAAATTGATAATGGGAGTAGATTAGAATGTTGCCTAAAATTGCACACCAAAGTTATAAAGTCCCGAAGATATGAGGTCTCATGTGTTAGAAAAAATATACAGATAGGACAAATAAAGGAACATAGGGAGCGCCACATAGCGTATCACAATATCACCACTTTTTGTTAAAGATTTAAATGTGCAATGCTACTCACATTTAATAATCACCAATAGCAGGTGATCATAGGCAGACTGAACTCTCAGAGCCGTTCAGCTGACTCACCTCTCAACTGCAGGAACATGCAGGATGACACACTTATTATTAACCTCAGATGAAGGTAAATCCTGCATGTAAACGTTTAAATACTTTTATTAAAAGACCAACATGAGGTCAAAATTAAAAAGTACACCCTGCAACCGATTTCTCAGCCTCACAGACTGGTTGTTTTATCAGGCAGTATAATCAGTATAAATACCTTGCAGGAAAATAAATATATTTTAATGATCCGGATATATACATGTCTAAAGATGTATGTGTATATATAGATATGTTTGTGCATATCTATTTATTTATTTTATGTGTATTTACAGACATATATACACATATAAACACAAATATATAAGACATACATAAGACATATATATAAGACATGCATTTGAGCCCATTGCAGTAAAATAGATAAAAAGATGTAAAAACATTATTTATGCAATATTCATTTTTAATAAAGTGTTATACTGTGTATTTATATATATATATGTACAGGTAGCCCTCAGTTTATGCCGGGGTTAGGTTCCAGAAGGAATGGTTGTAAATTGAAACCGTTGTAAATTGAAACCCAGTTTATAATGTAAGTCATTGGGAAGTGAGGGAGTTAGGTTCCAGGCCCCTCTCAAAATTGTCATAAGTAACATCTAAATGAAGATTTAAATGCTAAACAACATTATAAACCTAATAATATAGATTGTATCATCATCAAACTAAGTTTAATGAACAAAAACATTTGCTAACAGCACCCAATAAAATAATTACACAACTGACTGCATCATCATTAAACTAAGTTTAATGAACAAAAACATTTTTTTACTTGCATTTTTCTGCAAACAGTTCTCTGCATTGTTAGCATGTTAGATAATATTGGGTCTGCAACTATTCTATGCATTTCAATCTGCAGTGATTAATAGGCAGTTAGGCACCCTCACCTCAAGCAGCTGGACAGGAAGATAAAAATAAAGTGGCTGCTAGATCTTGTTGCTTGATAGGTCTGGTCTGCTCTGTGTACACATATCAATTTCAGTCTGCTAAGTTGCATAACTTTGCTGCAACACAAGCGGACAGCTCCACCTTCTGACTATTTTAATTAGTGCACTGCTTTCCAATGCTTTTCAATAGCGGTCACATGACTGAAAAAACATTGGAATGTGAACTATTCATATTTTCATGTTGGGTTAGCACACTTGAGAATATGTGATCGTGTTTGCGTGCAAATAGGGTGTTAGTTTCTTTCCCACTTTTTTGCTCCATTTACTTCTATGGGGAAATACGTTATTGCACACACAATATTCTAAGTTCGGCTTTTTTTAACGGTCGAGCGGGATCATTAAATAGCTCTCTACTTGTAATCTGGCCCTAAATAGGCAAACGTATAAATAGTTTTTTTACTAAATCACTGTCAAATAGGCTTTTCTTAAAAGCCTCATTTTCAGTTCAGTTGAGCCCTTTGCTGTGCCTGTAGTAATAAGTAAATATATTGTTTTTCAATTTTTTTTATAGACTAAAGTCTGAACCAAGTAATTTGGGTTGGGAGATTTTAAAACAAGGAAATTGAAGTTCAAACACTTTAACCCATGGAAAGAAAAAGAATGTTACAGCAGTTTGTGACAGCTAAGTGGTTAAAGAAGCCAAAGTATTGTTGGCCTCTCAATCGTAGCCTCAAGTGGATTTGGGAACATAAGTGGCCAGATAATATAGCACGTGTATGCTTTGTCTCTTGTGATACTGTGTCATTTATAAGCAATCTAGTATAGCATGGAATTCAACAACAGATGTACAGCAAAAAAAAAAGTTTGATTGGAGTCGGAGAGGTCGAGGAAGTTAGTAAATTGTAGAATCATTTATCAGTCTGTGCACATGTGTAAGAACAATCTTTGTTACAATACTATACAGTACTTTTGGCAGCTCGGAACGCACATCCTAGCCTTGTACAAATATCTCTGGTTTAACTTTTGTGACATTTTTTGATGAGTTTGTCAAGTGATTTATATGATATCACTGATATAAGTGATTGAGCATGAACTGGGCACACCATTTTCGTCTCCTTGTCTGTCTTTGCAAATAAAATAGTAGCATGTTAGCTGCTGAAGCCAAACAGATAAGAACCATTAACCTTACAGGCCTTGTAGCATTTTTAATTTAACAGTGACATCAGACTCACTATTGTTTTATTAACATAAAAAAAATTAATAATAATGGATTGAATTGTGTAATAATCTTTTACCAGGTATAAGTATAAAATGTTGGTATCTCTTATATTATTGATCTATTGTATGACTTATCATTTTGTAAATGCTTTAGGTATATTGGCTTTCTTGATTTTAGGTACAATTATGTATCAGATTAATTTGTGTTAGAATGAATAGTTGTCTCCCGTTGTAGTAATTCTCCTGCTTCTTACATTGGTTGTTTTATCCTTAGAGCAGTGTTTTTCAACTCCAGTTGCCAGATTTAACAAGCAGCGGATGCTGGTGAATTCATCAGAAGTTTCCCGGCTCGCGGGAAACTGAAGTTAAGAAACAGCAGTCGTAAGACTACTATCGTCCCGATCAGGATGATTTACACCCCCTGCTACAGCGAATCATATCCGCCCGGCACTTGATAAATTGGCCCCAAGGTCTTAGGGCCAGAGTTTTGTGTAATCTGAACTAGAGCACAGGTGAAATAATCAGCTGATCAGTAACAATGATTACTTTGATCCATTGAGGGCTTGGGCCATATTATGCAGGCTATGGGGTATCCCTAGTCATTCCAGTATTTACTTGCCGTTCACAGGTAACCTGGATTTTCTGCCAGGACTCTCCACATTAGTAGTCCGACAATGGAAGGCAAATGGCATTGTTACTATTGCACAATTGTTAAACAACGCATCAACTACTTACCTATCAGGAGTTTAGGGATAAATATTAGTTACCAGCCAAGGATAGACTTTCATACTTTCAAAGCAGACATTATCTCAACACACTTATATCACAAGTGCTAGATTGCTGGTCAACTTCCAATGTTACTAAACTTTATACACTAGCCCGACAAGGAATGCATTCTATCTGGTATATATATATATTCCTTCATTGTTGCCCACTATGAACAATCATTTGTGCCAAAGTGTATAGATAGCTGGCAAAATACCAGAGGAATTGGAAATGTAGCTAAGAGCCTAGAAGTAAGTGTTTCACAGTTTCAGGCAGTAACGTTGTCAGCGGACCTGAGGGAGTCATATACTAATTTAAAGGGATATAAAACCCAAACATTTTCTCTTGTGATTCAGACAGAGCATACTATTTGTAAAATGTTTCCAATTTACTTCTATTATCAAATGTGCTTTGTTCCCATGATTTTCTGTGTTGAAGAGATATCTAGGTAGGCATCTGGAGTACTACATGGCAGGAAATGGTGCTGCCATCTAGAGTTCTTGCAAATGGATAATATTTCTACAAAACTGCCCTATAGTGCTCCAGAATGAAGAAAAAATGATAATAGAAGTAAATTAGAAACTTGTTTAAAATGGCATGCTCTATCTGAATCATTGGTTTAATATCCCTTTAATGCACCAGGCCTACATTACATCGGGCATTACCCACCAAATGGGTTCCGGGTGCATAGGACACTTGTGTTAAATGCCAGGTAACCTCCCCAGATGTTATTCATGTACTATGGGATTGTAACACACATATTACAAGTTGAAAGTAAACACGATTGAATTTAACGTGCATCGGGTTAGCACAACAAGAGCTTTGTTTAACTGTTTTGCAAAACAAAAAGTGTCAGAACACATCAAAAATACATTTAAAAGTAAAGTTACACTCATATTAACACTGTCTAATAACAATTATTTAAAAAATGATTGCACAAAAAAGTTATAAGGGCTCAGAGATATGAGGTTTCAGGTGTTAGAAAAAAAGGCAAGCAAAGGGCTTTAACATAGAGATGCATGTCTAAATATGTATATATACTGTATATAAATAGGAAGCAGGTATCATCCGCATCTCTCAGGAATGAAGGAAATTTTTTAATTTTTTTGTAAAAAGTAACATTTATTGTGCAAAAAGTTTCAAAAATCCAAGAAAAAACATAAAAACATTAGAAAAATACTGCGGTCTGGTGGAAAAGAGTGTCAAACATGTTTCGGGCCTATCCCTAGCCCTAGATGACTAGCCCTTGAAACACCTGAATCAATTTAAATCTTAAAGGTATATTACTATATTTTACATTGCTGTTGTAAAAGACAGACACTATGTATAAATGTTAGTATAAATGTTAGTACCAAAGTCATAATTAAATATTTCAACATGAATACAATATCAATGAAATCAACAACTTAAAAAAAACACACAAAAAAAACACCCTGATATATGCAACAACGTTATGTATCAATATTATTCCTGTACTGTTTTCTATTGGACAACCTTGTCCCTCGTTAATATACTTATTGAATATCCTAAATCACTCCCTTGTTTTTTAGTTAGAAGATCCTAAATAGTAAAATGAGATTAGAATTTTTAATAAAACAAATTTACATCCATAATGGAATTTAAGCCATCTGGGTGTTAGGATTGAAGCTTGAAAATCCCAAATACTTTTTCTGATCCAGTAAACTTTCTCTACCCCCCCCCCCCTCCTATGCCTGGGAATATGATCAATACCTTGTATTTGTAAAAGTGAGTTATTTGATTGGTGTTCATACCTAACGTGTTTAGCTATTGGCGTGTTACTGTCAGGATTACTGATATCTCTAAGATGTTGAAGAGCTCTGTCTCTCAAGGACCATTTGGTATGACCTACATACTGTTTGTTACAGCCTTTACATGTCAATAGATAAATGACATGGGTTGTCTTACATGTTATGTTATATCTGATCTTGTATGTTGCCTTGGTTACTGTTGATTCAAATTTAATTCCACTTTTAATGTATTGGCAGATTTTACATATATTGCCATTACATTTATGACAACCTAATCGAGTAGGAAGCCATGTGTTGGGTTGTTGTTTGGGTAACATAGAAGGTGAAAGAATAGTCCTAAGTGTTTTTGACCTCCTAGTAGAGAAATTGCAGCCTCCAGATGAAATCACATTTAATTTCTTGTCACCCTTTAAAATTGGAAGACAACTCAGAATAATGTTTTTTATTTTGGTGTAATCTCTACTATACGTAGTAATAAATGTGGGTTTGGAATTGAAATTAGTTGTTTTCTTTTTATATTTTAGTAAACTCTCTGGGTATACAATTTTTTACTTTTTTTTTTTTCTCACTGTATCAAGCAATTCTGTACTATAGCCACGGGCTTGTAGTCTTTGTTGTGTGTCTTCTGCATTTTCCTGTTACTTGGTATCTTGTGTACGATTTCTTTTGGTACCAATATATTGCCCAAAAGGTATTGATTGAAGCGTATGTTGAGGGTGGCATGAAATGTAATGTAATATTGTGTTCCCTGCAGTGGCTTTTCTATAGAAAACTACTTCTACAGATTTGGAACATGCCACAAGAGTGATATCCAAAAAATTGATATGTGTAACACTGTGTTCAATAGTGAAAGAAAGATTAAAATGATTGGTGTTAATATATTCATGAAACTGTGAAACGAGATGGTCATCTCCATCCCATATTATTAGAAGATCATCAATGTATCTTCCAAAAAAAAATAATGTTGTGTCTAAAGGGATTATTATCTCCAAAGATGTGGCACAGTTCCCAGAACAGCAAGAACCTTCTGGAAGGACCACAGTAGGGGTTCAAATTAGCACTCTTTCCTAAATATGAATTCAATATTAAAAGATAAACTTTATTCTTAGTCAAATTAAAATAAAATAAGAGAAAATCTTCTCCTAAGGGTATACCAATTAAAGCCAAATATTTAATAAATTGTCATGTTATAACACCCCCCTGTTTCCTGGCCAATATCAGCTGCCTTCAGCATCAGGTGCCAGGGGTGACAAACATGTAAAATTAATGGTGCACAGATAACACACAAGTAGCACAAACGTGTTTCGGCCGTATCTGCGGCCTTTGTCAATGTGAATTTTTGAACAAACTGAAGCCCGGGTGCCACCCCTTTAAATACCGTATGTATGGCTAATCACCTTCCAATCATAATGCTGGATTCTGTTAACACCCCCCAAGGACCAATCTGCTCCGTTCTATGTGGAGCAAAGGCGTGTGCTTCAGCTTTCCAATGATTGGGTATTTGCTGACTGTGTCACGTAAGGGCTAACCGAACCTGTGTGGATCAAAGTAAACAATGCTGATTTCATATGGTTCATTGACATTCACAAAGTGTCAGAGATTGAATATCGACTAAATCTGTACCTGACCCATAGGGTCGAGTACATTAAAAACTGTCTATCTACTCATGGTCTTGCGAGTCTGAGATATACCTTCAGTGTCACGATTGAATTTACAAAGTATAAATAGAAAATTTATGGTGTATCAGTTGAAATGCATACGTGTAACCACGTACGATTCTAACTAATAGAACCATAAAATATGCCAGTGTTTGTTGACAATTTGAGTTAATTGTTCACTCGGACAATTGAAAGTTGAGATAAATCTAAGTGTATCTGATGAATGATGCTCTTTCGGTTTAAGGAGGTCAGACCTATTTTTAGCCATAGCTTTATGGTAAGCTCTGGCCAGTAGTTTCATTGAATATCTACGTTTAAGTAGTCTGTCCCTTAGCTCATTAGCTGCCTTTTTGAAAGATTCCTGTGTTGTACAATTTCTCCTAATTCTCAGGTATTCTCCATAAGGAAGACCCCTAATAGTAGAGGGATGGTGATGACTGGTAGTATATTATTTGTGGCTGTAGGTTTTCTATATGCTTCCGTAGCCAATCGGTCATGTATCTTATGGATTGTTAGATCTAAGAATTATTTTTCTGTACTAATGTTATATGTCAGGAAAAGGCCAAATGGATTGACATTCAGTGTGTTAAAAAAATCCTCCAGTAATTCTACTGGTCCCTCCCATAAGAATAGAATATCATCTATAAACCTGGACCAGTGGGAGATATATTGTGTGTAACTCCTAAGAGAATCATGGAATACCACCATTTATTCCCACCAGCCCAGGTAGATGTTCGCATAAGTTGGAGCACATGATGTGCCCATAGCAGTGCCACATACCTGCAGAAAGAATTTATCATCAAAGACAAAATAGTTGTGGGTAAGAACGAATTTCAATAGTAAACGAATACCCAGCTAATTTAGTGACAGTTGGCTGTAAAAAGCTGTACAAAAATTGGAAATATTTTCATTAAGAGAGCCTATACCTGCCACAATGAGGCGGCCAGGGGGATTGATCATGCTTTTTTGTAACTTTGGCAAATATTGGAAGATGGGCATTACAGGACATTCTGGTATAAGGCTATCAGCCCCCTTAGAAGAAATAATGCAATGTTTTCTGTCCCCTTCCACTAATTGGCGTAAAATGAATGTAAAATAATCAGTAGGGTCAGGCAAGAGAGGTTTGTAAGTATGTGTGTCACTGAGTTGTCTGTGGGATTCCGCTAAATAGTCAGTTTTATTCAAAACCACACCGTTCTCTCCCTTGTCTGATTCTCTTATGACAATATTGGTATCATTACTTAAATCTCGCAAGGCTTTTTTTTCCTGCGAATTGAGATTATCCAAGTAATTATTCCCTTGTGGATTAATGTAATGTTCTTTTTATCCAACTCAATAAGTAGACTTTCTACTGTTTGTTGACGAACTTGGAGTGTAGGACCCCTAGGGTTAATAGGATAAAAGTAGCTTTTAGTCTTGAATTTACTCAAGTCTATATCCTGCACTGTGGGACCACACTACGTGTGGACTGAGTTCCCTCATTTTCCATAAGTATTTGTTGCATGTCATTAACAATGCTAATTTCTTCAAACGAAAGAGTGGAGGGAATACAATCCACCAGAGGGTTTACCACCTCAGGATTATCCAGTATATCTTCCTTTAAAAAGTGTTTCTTAAGGGTGAGATCTCTTACAAACCTATTCAAATCCAGAATGGTAGAGAATAAATCAAAACTACAACTAGATGGAAAAACTCAAGCCCTTGTTTAGTAGGGAATTTTTATATGTTGTTAATTGTCTATTTGAAATGTTGACTACATTATTTAATAATGTGTTGGTTTGTGAGGTGTTCTCTTTCTCTCTGAGGATATCGGTAACTGTTTGTGCCCCATCTACATATTTTCTTTTTGTTTTGGGTTTGGACAAACCTACCCCATTTTTTGACTGAGGGTTAGTAGGTGGGATAGGAGGATCTAGAACAGAAATAGCTTCCATAGCAATGGTATGATCTATCTCTTGTGGGTTTTCAGTGTCTGAAGTGTCATATTCGTACTCTGTCCCACTAAATGTGACCCTCTTAGGGGTCTCAGCTGAAGTTCTATTCTTAGACCATTTACTCTGACACTTGTTGTAAAATGTCTTCCTAGGGTTTGAGTTATATGTATTGTGGGTCCATCTATAGACTCTATTGTTTTCATAATCTAATTTGTCCCTATTTAGTTTTTGTTGTTTAAAGGGACAATCTAGGCCAAAATAAACTTTCATGATTCAGATAGAGCATGTCATTTTAATCAATTTTCTAATTTACTTTTATCACCAATTTTGCTTTGATCTCTTGGTATTCTTAGTTGAAAGCTTAACCTAGGAGGTTCATATGCTAATTTCTTAGACCTTGAAGGCCACCTCTTTTCAGAATGCATTTTAACAGTTTTTCACCACTAGAGGGTGTTAGTTCGCGTATTTCATATAGATAACACTGTGCTCGTGCACGTGAAGTATTCTGGGAGCAGGCACTGATTGGCTAGACTGCAAGTCTGTCAAAAGAACTGAAATAAAGGGGCAGTTTGCAGAGGCTTAGATACAAGATAATCACAGAGGTTAAAAGTATATTATTATAACTGTGTTGGTTATGCAAAACTGGGGAATGGGTAATAAAGGGATTATCTATCTTTTAAAACAATAACAATTCTGGTGTAGACTGTCCCTTTAAACAACTACAATTCTTTTTTGAAAGATTTCATGTTATTCTGAAATTTCTTATCATAATCTCTAAAAAAAATAGTTTGATGTACTTTTAATTGTGTTTGTAACTCCTGCATCTGTTGTATTAACTGCATACATTGTTGCTTTTTATAATCTATTAATAGATTCATTAATGCTTTAGAACAAGCTGTGAGAATATCATTCCATTTAGTGATGAACTCATGGCATGTAACCTGGAAAGAGGGGAATTTTGAAATTCTTAAACCTCTGGGAATTCGTAACACTTGTAAATAGGATTGAAATGTTTTGATATCCAAATCCAATCTAATGTCCCTCTTTCTGAGACTGCCCATTTGGAAAAAAAGATTGTCCAAAATAGTTTCAACATCTTCCAAAAGTTCATCCATATCAGAGGAATCCTCATCTAAAAGATATATAAATATATGTGTGTTTAAATGTGTGTACTTGTATTTTTATATGTGTATATTTGTATTTACAGACATATAAACACATACATACATATGTATACATATATGGACAAATATATATAAATGCATTGGAGCCTTTTGCAGTCAAGTATATAAAAACATGTAAAAGCATATGTATGCAATATTTATTTTTAATAAAGTATTTAACTATGTATTTACTGTAAATATTTCACATTCCAGTGTTCCTCACATAGCAGAATATGTTCTAAGTATTTATAAATAGATATTCCTGTATACAGTTGTATGCAAAAGTTTAGGCACCCCTGACAATTTTCATGATTTTCATTTATAAATAATTGCGTGTTTGGATCCGCAATTTCATTTTGATCTATCAAATAACTGAAGGACACAGTAATATTTCAGTAGTGAAATGAGGTTTATTGGATTAACAGAAAATGTGCAATATGCATCAAAACGAAATTAGACAGGTGCATAAATTTGGGCACCCTTGTTATTTTGTTGATTTGAATACCTGTAACTACCTAGCACTGATTAATTGGAACACACAATTGGTTTGGTGAGCCCATTAAGCCTTGAACTTCATAAACAGGTGCATCCAATCATGAGAAAAAGTATTTAAGGTGGCCAATTGCAAGTTGTTGTTCTCTTTGACTCTCCTCTGAAGAGTGGCATCATGGGGGGCTCAAAACAACTCTCAAATGACCTGAAAACAAAGGTTGTTCAACATTATGGTTTAGGGGAAGGCTACAAAAAGCTATCGCAGAGATTTAAGCTGTCAATGTCCACTGTGAGGAACATAGTGAGGAAATGAAAGACCACAGGCACAGTTCTTGTTAAGGCCAGAAGTAAAATATTGGAGAGGCAAAGGATGGTGAGAACGGTCAAAAACAGCCCACAGACCACCTCCAAAGACCTACAATATCATCTTGCTGCAGATGGTTCAACAATTCAGCGTATGGGAGAGGGATGCAGAAGAAGCCTTTTCTGCACACATACCACAAACAGAGTCGCTTGAGGTATGTAAACACACATTTGGACAAGCCAGCTTCATTTTGGAAGAAGGTGCTGTGGACTGATGAAACCAATATTGAGTTATTTGGTCATTACAAGGGGCGTTATGCATGGCGGCAAAAGAACACAGCGTTCCAAGACAAACACTTGCCACAGTAAAATTTGATGGATGTTCCATCGTGCTGAGGGGCTGTGTGGCCAGTGCCGGTACTGGGAATCTTGTTAAAGTTGAGGATTGCATGGATTCCACTCAATATCAGCAGATACCTGAGAAAAATGTTGAGGAATCAGTCACAAAGTTGAAGTTACGCCGGAGCTGGATATCTCAACAAGACAACAACCCAAAACACTGCTCAAAATCTACTCTGGCATTTATGCAGAGGAAAAAGTACAATGTTCTGGAATGGCCATCCCAGTCCCCAGACCTGAATAGCATTGAAAATCTGTGGGGTGATTTGAAGCGGGCTGTCCATGCTCGGCAACCATCAAACCTAATAAAGATAATCCCTTTAATACCCATTCCCCAGTTTTGCATAACAAACACTGTTATAGAAATACACTTTTTACCTCCTTGATTACCTTGTATCTAAGCCTCTGCAAACTGCCCCCTCAATTCAGTTCTTTTGACAGACTTGCATTTTAGCCAGTAAGTGCTCACTCCAGGTTAACTTCACGTGCAGGAGCTCAATGTTATCTATATGAAACACATGAACTAATACACTCTGGTGGTCAAAATGCATTCAGATTAGATGCAGTCTTCAAGGTCTAAGAAATAAACCTCCCTATTTAAATCATGAAAACATTTTTGGGCTTGACTGTCCCTTTAAACTTGTAATACGAGCGCTCCCCGATGCAAGCAAAAAAGCTTACTTCTAGCAGAGTTAGCACAGGAGTGATAAATACCGCTCAACTTGTAATCTGGCCCTTTATGTTTTAATCAAATTCTTTTTTGCATGAGGGTTAAACACATTTTTAAAGTTATGCACCCTGCAAGCCTCTGTACTGTTCCTGAATAGAACATCATAGCTAATGATTAGTGGATACTTACATATTCCTGATTCGATCACTGGCCAAGTTGTTCTCAGGAGTGACAACTCTTAACCCCTTTGTAAATAGTGAGTGAAGGTAATTAATTTATAAATCAAAAGCTTTATAAAAATAGAGCAGTTTATTTTTAAAGATGAATATCCTATTAATTGATTATAAAAAAAAATACTAGCATACCTAAATGCAGAGGCATTCACAAAAAACTACTAAGTGTAAAAGAAAAATGTTAAAGTTACTTGCTTCTCCAATGTGTAATATATTAAGAAGACGTGTAAATTAATATTGCGTCTGATTTGTATCCACCATAATAAGCATTATTGGGTGATTTTGGTTATTTTTTTTGTGCCCTAGCTGGATCACAAATTGGCTCATCCTGTGTTATGTATAGTCAATAAAATGATTTGACTGTTGTCTTCTCTTCAGAACACCTTTTCTGCATTTTATACATTTTACGTGTTGATTATGTTTTATTAAATTTATGTAGGTCATTTCAGTTTGCAGAATTTCCATATTTTTTATCTAGCTCATTGCACATACTGTGTGTTAACCTTCCCACTCCTTGTGTTTAAGTAGAACAGCTTTACATTTTAAATTTCAACTTTACTATGCTGTTAACCTTAGGGCAGAATAGTATTTTCGCTGGTTCAGTACCCTATCACACTGTGACTGACTTTTTTTCTCCAACATAGGTGTGTCCGGTCCACGGCGTCATCCTTACTTGTGGGATATTCTCTTCCCCAACAGGAAATGGCAAAGAGCCCAGCAAAGCTGGTCACATGATCCCTCCTAGGCTCCGCCTACCCCAGTCATTCTCTTTGCCGTTGTACAGGCAACATCTCCACGGAGATGGCTTAGAGTTTTTTAGTGTTTAACTGTAGTTTTTATTATTCAATCAAGAGTTTGTTATTTTGAAATAGTGCTGGTATGTACTATTTACTCAGAAACAGAAAAGAGATGAAGATTTCTGTTTGTATGAGGAAAATGATTTTAGCAACCGTCACTAAAATCCATGGCTGTTCCACACAGGACTGTTGAGAGCAATTAACTTCAGTTGGGGGAACAGTGAGCAGTCTCTTGCTGCTTGAGGTATGACACATTCTAACAAGACGATGTAATGCTGGAAGCTGTCATTTTCCCTATGGGATCCGGTAAGCCATGTTTATTACGATCGTAAATAAGGGCTTCACAAGGGCTTATTAAGACTGTAGACTTTTTCTGGGCTAAATCGATTCATTATTAACACATATTTAGCCTTGAGGAATCATTTTATTTGGGTATTTTGATATAATAATATCGGCAGGCACTGTTTTAGACACCCTATTCTTTAGGGGCTTTCCCAAAGCATAGGCAGAGCCTCATTTTCGCGCCGGTGTTGCGCACTTGTTTTTGAGAGGCATGGCATGCAGTCGCATGTGAGAGGAGCTCTGATACTTAGAAAAGACTTTCTGAAGGCGTCATTTGGTATCGTATTCCCCTTTGGGCTTGGTTGGGTCTCAGCAAAGCAGATACCAGGGACTGTAAAGGGGTTAAAGTTCAAAACGGCTCCGGTTCCGTTATTTTAAGGGTTAAAGCTTCCAAATTTGGTGTGCAATACTTTTAAGGCTTTAAGACACTGTGGTGAAAATTTGGTGAATTTTGAACAATTCCTTCATGTTTTTTCGCAATTGCAGTAATAAAGTGTGTTCAGTTTAAAATTTAAAGTGACAGTAACGGTTTTATTTTAAAACGTTTTTTGTACTTTGTTATCAAGTTTATGCCTGTTTAACATGTCTGAACTACCAGATAGACTGTGTTCTGAATGTGGGGAAGCCAGAATTCCTATTCATTTAAATAAATGTGATTTATGTGACAATGACAATGATGCCCAAGATGATTCCTCAAGTGAGGGGAGTAAGCATGGTACTGCATCATTCCCTCCTTCGTCTACACGAGTCTTGCCCACTCAGGAGGCCCCTAGTACATCTAGCGCGCCAATACTCCTTACTATGCAACAATTAACGGCTGTAATGGATAATTCTGTCAAAAACATTTTAGCCAAAATGAACACTTATCAGCGTAAGCGCGACTGCTCTGTTTTAGATACTGAAGAGCATGACGACGCTGATAATAATGTTTCTGAAGGGCCCCTAACCCAGTCTGATGGGGCCAGGGAGGTTTTGTCTGAGGGAGAAATTACTGATTCAGGGAACATTTCTCAACATGCTGAACCTGATGTGATTACATTTAAATTTAAGTTGGAACATCTCCGCATTCTGCTTAAGGAGGTATTATCCACTCTGGATGATTGTGACAAGTTGGTCATCCCAGAGAAACTATGTAAAATGGACAAGTTCCTAGAGGTGCCGGGGCTCCCAGAAGCTTTTCCTATACCCAAGCGGGTGGCGGACATTGTTAATAAAGAATGGGAAAGGCCCGGTATTCCTTTCGTCCCTCCCCCCATATTTAAAAAATTGTTTCCTATGGTCGACCCCAGAAAGGACTTATGGCAGACAGTCCCCAAGGTCGAGGGAGCGGTTTCCACTTTAAACAAACGCACCACTATACCCATAGAGGATAGTTGTGCTTTCAAAGATCCTATGGATAAAAAATTAGAAGGTTTGCTTAAAAAGATGTTTGTTCAGCAGGGTTACCTTCTACAACCAATTTCATGCGTTGTCCCTGTCGCTACAGCCGCATGTTTCTGGTTCGATGAGCTGATAAAGGCGGTCGATAGTGATTCTCCTCCTTATGAGGAGATTATGGACAGAATCAATGCTCTCAAATTGGCTAATTCTTTTACCCTAGACGCCACTTTGCAATTGGCTAGGTTAGCGGCTAAGAATTCTGGGTTTGCTATTGTGGCGCGCAGAGCGCTTTGGTTGAAATCTTGGTCGGCTGATGCGTCTTCCAAGAACAAGCTACTTAACATTCCTTTCAAGGGGAAAACGCTGTTTGGCCCTGACTTGAAAGAGATTATCTCTGATATCACTGGGGGTAAGGGCCACGCCCTTCCTCAGGATCGGCCTTTCAAGGCAAAAAATAAACCTAATTTTCGTCCCTTTCGTAGAAACGGACCAGCCCAAAGTGCTACGTCCTCTAAGCAAGAGGGTAATACTTCTCAAGCCAAGCCAGCTTGGAGACCAATGCAAGGCTGGAACAAGGGAAAGCAGGCCAAGAAACCTGCCACTGCTACCAAGACAGCATGAAATGTTGGCCCCCGATCCGGGACCGGATCTGGTGGGGGGCAGACTCTCTCTCTTCGCTCAGGCTTGGGCAAGAGATGTTCTGGATCCTTGGGCGCTAGAAATAGTCTCCCAAGGTTATCTTCTGGAATTCAAGGGGCTTCCCCCAAGGGGGAGGTTCCACAGGTCTCAGTTGTCTTCAGACCACATAAAAAGACAGGCATTCTTACATTGTGTAGAGGACCTGTTAAAAATGGGAGTGATTCATCCTGTTCCATTAAGAGAACAAGGGATGGGGTTCTACTCCAATCTGTTCATAGTTCCCAAAAAAGAGGGAACGTTCAGACCAATCTTAGATCTCAAGATCTTAAACAAGTTTCTCAAGGTTCCATCGTTCAAGATGGAAACCATTCGAACTATTCTTCCTTCCATCCAGGAAGGTCAATTCATGACCACGGTGGATTTAAAGGATGCGTATCTACATATTCCTATCCACAAGGAACATCATCGGTTCCTAAGGTTCGCATTCCTGGACAAGCATTACCAGTTCGTGGCGCTTCCTTTCGGATTAGCCACTGCTCCAAGGATTTTCACAAAGGTACTAGGGTCCCTTCTAGCTGTGCTAAGACCAAGGGGCATTGCTGTAGTACCTTATTTGGACGACATTCTGATCCAAGCGTCGTCCCTTCCTCAAGCAAAGGCTCACACGGACATAGTCCTGGCCTTTCTCAGATCTCACGGATGGAAAGTGAACGTGGAAAAGAGTTCTCTATCTCCGTCAACAAGGGTTCCCTTCTTGGGAACAATAATAGACTCCTTAGAAATGAGGATTTTTCTGACAGAGGCCAGAAAAACAAAGCTTCTAGACTCTTGTCGGATACTTCATTCCGTTCCTCTTCCTTCCATAGCTCAGTGCATGGAAGTGATCGGGTTGATGGTAGCGGCAATGGACATAGTTCCTTTTGCGCGCATTCATCTAAGACCATTACAACTGTGCATGCTCAGTCAGTGGAATGGGGATTATACAGACTTGTCTCCGAAGATACAAGTAAATCAGAGGACCAGAGACTCACTCCGTTGGTGGCTGTCCCTGGACAACCTGTCACAAGGGATGACATTCCGCAGACCAGAGTGGGTCATTGTCACGACCGACGCCAGTCTGATGGGCTGGGGCGCGGTCTGGGGATCCCTGAAAGCTCAGGGTCTTTGGTCTCGGGAAGAATCTCTTCTACCGATAAATATTCTGGAACTGAGAGCGATATTCAATGCTCTCAAGGCTTGGCCTCAGCTAGCGAGGGCCAAGTTCATACGGTTTCAATCAGACAACATGACAACTGTTGCGTACATCAACTATCAGGGGGGAACAAGGAGTTCCCTAGCGATGGAAGAAGTGACCAAAATCATTCTATGGGCGGAGTCTCACTCCTGCCACCTGTCCGCTATCCACATCCCAGGAGTGGAAAATTGGGAAGCGGATTTTCTGAGTCGTCAGACATTGCATCCGGGGGAGTGGGAACTCCATCCGGAAATCTTTGCCCAAGTCACTCAGCTGTGGGGCATTCCAGACATGGATCTGATGGCCTCTCGTCAGAACTTCAAAGTTCCTTGCTACGGGTCCAGATCCAGGGATCCCAAGGCGGCTCTAGTGGATGCACTAGTAGCACCTTGGACCTTCAAACTAGCTTATGTGTTCCCGCCGTTTCCTCTCATCCCCAGGCTGGTAGCCAGGATCAATCAGGAGAGGGCGTCGGTGATCTTGATAGCTCCTGCGTGGCCACGCAGGACTTGGTATGCAGATCTGGTGAATATGTCATCGGCTCCACCTTGGAAGCTACCTTTGAGACGAGACCTTCTTGTTCAGGGTCCGTTCGAACATCCGAACCTGGTTTCACTCCAGCTGACTGCTTGGAGATTGAACGCTTGATCTTATCGAAGCGAGGGTTCTCAGATTCTGTTATCGATACTCTTGTTCAGGCCAGAAAGCCTGTAACTAGAAAGATTTACCACAAAATTTGGAAAAAATATATCTGTTGGTGTGAATCTAAAGGATTCCCTTGGGACAAGGTTAAGATTCCTAAGATTCTATCCTTCCTTCAAGAAGGATTGGAAAAAGGATTATCTGCAAGTTCCCTGAAGGGACAGATTTCTGCCTTGTCTGTGTTACTTCACAAAAAGCTGGCAGCTGTGCCAGATGTTCAAGCCTTTGTTCAGGCTCTGGTTAGAATTAAGCCTGTTTACAAACCTTTGACTCCTCCTTGGAGTCTCAATTTAGTTCTTTCAGTTCTTCAGGGGGTTCCGTTTGAACCCTTACATTCCGTTGATATTAAGTTATTATCTTGGAAAGTTTTGTTTTTAGTTGCAATTTCTTCTGCTAGAAGAGTTTCAGAATTATCTGCTCTGCAGTGTTCTCCTCCTTATCTGGTGTTCCATGCAGATAAGGTGGTTTTACGTACTAAACCTGGTTTTCTTCCAAAAGTTGTTTCTAACAAAAACATTAACCAGGAGATTATCGTACCTTCTCTGTGTCCGAAACCAGTTTCAAAGAAGGAACGTTTGTTGCACAATTTGGATGTTGTTCGCGCTCTAAAATTCTATTTAGAAGCTACAAAGGATTTTAGACAAACATCTTCCTTGTTTGTTGTTTATTCCGGTAAAAGGAGAGGTCAAAAAGCAACTTCTACCTCTCTCTCTTTTTGGATTAAAAGCATCATCAGATTGGCTTACGAGACTGCCGGACGGCAGCCTCCCGAAAGAATCACAGCTCATTCCACTAGGGCTGTGGCTTCCACATGGGCCTTCAAGAACGAGGCTTCTGTTGATCAGATATGTAGGGCAGCGACTTGGTCTTCACTGCACACTTTTACCAAATTTTACAAGTTTGATACTTTTGCTTCTTCTGAGGCTATTTTTGGGAGAAAGGTTTTGCAAACCGTGGTGCCTTCCATTTAGGTGACCTGATTTGCTCCCTCCCTTCATCCGTGTCCTAAAGCTTTGGTATTGGTTCCCACAAGTAAGGATGACGCCGTGGACCGGACACACCTATGTTGGAGAAAACAGAATTTATGTTTACCTGATAAATTACTTTCTCCAACGGTGTGTCCGGTCCACGGCCCGCCCTGGTTTTTTTAATCAGGTCTGATAATTTATTTTCTTTAACTACAGTCACCACGGTACCATATGGTTTCTCCTATGCAAATATTCCTCCTTAACGTCGGTCGAATGACTGGGGTAGGCGGAGCCTAGGAGGGATCATGTGACCAGCTTTGCTGGGCTCTTTGCCATTTCCTGTTGGGGAAGAGAATATCCCACAAGTAAGGATGACGCCGTGGACCGGACACACCGTTGGAGAAAGTAATTTATCAGGTAAACATAAATTCTGTTTTTAATTTTAAAAATTCCAAACCGGTGTTATTAACTTAGCTTTCCTACAAATAAGGTGTATGTCTGTACTGGTGTAAAATTTTAAGACCAAATTTGCTAAATGCCCATATTTTCACAGGACAGCTCTGTTTTTTTGTTTTTTTGTTTGGACCCCTATCCTTTTGAAACAAAAAGGGTTTGTCTGTATTTAATTGGCCTTGTACCAATTTTCTTATTATTTATTTATTACAATGTTACTTAGGGAAAAGTTGATTGTTTTCTGGACAGACAGTGCTCACAGACAGTGAACTTGTCCTCTTGGGATTGCAAATTGGAGTCAGCATTTGCTTCCCCTATTTATTATTGCAAACACTTATACAATGCCGCACCCTGCTCTTGCGCAATCAGTTCTCGGTCACCCTGGTTGGATCAGTATTAGTTAGCCTGAAAACAATAGGGGCATTTACCCTTTGATAAATCTTCCCCTTAACATCTTTAACTGCTTCTCTTTAATATATATCAGTGATGGCCAAGTTCCTTAGTTAAGTTACCTAAGTTACCTGCAGGCATCTGAAACAGAGTTTCTACACATGTGCAACCATGTCAACACTAATGCAGTGAAAGCTAGATTTCAACATGGCCTCCCCCATGACTAGAGGGAGGTGGGAAATAACCTTAATATTATGCTTATAAAATGTATTTAGTGTACAATGTATCTTAAAGCTTGCCATATTTATGTAAGGCTAAAAGGTACACTCTGTCTGCTGTTCTTCCCACCCGAGGGCTCTTTTCTTTCTTCTGGTGGTGGGAATCCACGATTCATTACTGTTGGGAATTACTGTCCCATTGAGGATAGGAATGTTCAGGCCCTTACTGAACCTGAAAAGCTTAAACAAATGTTGAGGGATAACTGTTTTCAGGATAAGAACTGTCCAACCTTTTTTTTTTTTACTTGGACGATATATAAACTCCCTCCTTTCCTTAATCGATTGCTTTGTCAAAAAAAAAAAGGGGGGAGGGGAAATGGAATAAAATTCCCAACAGTAATAATACGTGGACTCTTACCTCCAAGAAAGAAAGGAATTTATCAGGTAAGCATAGATTATGTTTTTTTCAAGTTGTGTCCCTCTTGTTTGCCCACCAACCAGTCCTCAAAGCACATTTTTAGTTCCAATTATTCCTGGGGCCAACAACTTCACACATTCGTAGTTCTACTTCTTTCCGCAGAGGGCTGCATGTGGTCCTAGGGCTGCCAATTCGCAGTCCCTGATATACACAATACCAGACAATCATTTTCAGTAATTCCCAAAGTTCAGAAGTAGATCAGAGTAACATCTTCACAAGAAGTAGATCTCATCTAATGTCATTCTAAAACAGGAAATGGCCTTACCCAAACTGATGCCACAAAGTTGCATTCACCAAATCATATAAAAATGTCTATGTATCCTGTAGCATTAAAGGGACACTGAACCCAAATGTTTTCTATAGTGATTCAGATAGAGCATGAACTTTTAAGCAAATTTCTAATTTACTCCTATTATCAAATGTTCTTCATTCTCTTGGTATCTTTATTTGAAATGCAAGAATGTAAGCTAAGATGCCGGCCCATTTTTGGTGAACAACCTGGGTTGTTCTTGCTGATTGGTGGATAAATTCATCCACCAATAAAAATGTGCTGTCCAGAGTACTGAACAAAAAAAAAAAAGCTTAGATGTCTTCTTTTTCAAATAAAGATAGCAAGAGAACGAAGAAAATTGATAAAAGGAGTAAATTAGAAAGTTGCTTAAAATTGCATGCTCTATCTGAATCACAAAAGAAAAAAAATTGGGTTCAGTGTCCCTTTAAGACTGCATCTAAGGTGCCCAGCCCAAACATACTCAAGACCATTATCCCTCCTTCACCAAACACTATGCTTTCCAGTAGGTGGCATTCTCCTGGCTTCCACGATGCCCAGATTCTCCCATCAGACTACAAGATACAGCAGCTGAGCCATTGAAATCCATTTCATGAAGGTCCAGACACACAGTACTTGTGCTGAAGTTGCTTGGAACTCTATAGTGGGTAAGGCAACAGATGGTAGATGTCTTATACATGATTTGTGCTTCAGCACTCGGCAGTTCAGCTCTGTGAGTTTGCATGGTCTACTACTAAGATCCTAAAACAAAATTTGTACTTAAATTCTTAGCAAAACATTAGATTTTAACCCAAGAGGTTTATACATTTACAAACACTGTTGCCGTAGAGTGCTAAAGATTCATGTGAGCCAATCTAGGTTTACTCTTTAACAATGGATACCAAGAGATCAAAGGAAATTTGAAAATAGAAGTCATTTTTTTCATACTCTATGTGAATCATTAAAGTTTCACATTACTGTCTCTTTAATAGCTTCATCCCCTTGCCATACGTATTGATTTTACCTGAGACACCGTTTAACACACCTGTCTGAGATAAATCCTCATATTCTCTCACCAATAGCAATGCTGCATGTCCAATTAAAGCCCAGCTGTTTTTGACTAGTTTTAAAATATTGATCTCAGTGTTGTTTACAATCTCTGTAACAGCAAATTCCTTCTGCAACCTCTGCTATTTAATGATAAATTGCCACCTCATAGCTGTGTTTTTATTGTTTTGAGTTATCTGAAAAGCATGACCATTACACATATTTTATAAGCAGTAATTACAAGGACACTTTCAATAAAACAGTGGACTTGACAACCTTTAATTCCTATACAACCTGAATTTACTAGATTTTTTTTTTTTTAGTATTAAAAACAAATCAAATTTTCTATATAATGTATATTTGTGATTATTTTTAAGCATTTTTATCAATATTTAGAAATTTTTAACCAGATTAAATTCTCTATTCAACTACCAAAATACAATAGCTGTGTTTTAGTATCAGTTCCTCTGGTATGCAGAAATGTATTCATTTTGTAAACAATAATTTCTGCCTGCAAACATAGCCTTTGCTAGCACATTTTATACTATACATCAAGGTTGGCCGCATGTGGCCCTCTGCACTTGTTTTTGTGGCCCCTCAGAAGGATCAGAGTTAAAAATGTGTGCCATAGTCTTCGGGGCAAGGGGAGTACGGCAAGTAGGGGTATCCTACATCCTAAATCTGACACATTTAGAAATCGTATAATTAGTTATGTGTTTAATAACTATTTATTTATACACCTTGATCTATGACCCCATGTGATAGAAAGTTTTCCATCACTGATGTACATCATAAAAAAAAATGTCACAATGATTCTATTGTATATCTTTATATGAGATGATCTTTTGAATTCGGTTTGTAAAGACTTCAAATTATACAACTGGACTGCAAGCGACACTTTCACCTTTTTGTCTATTTTTCTTCTTTAGCTTGTTCCCTCTTAAATAATTAATGGTTATCTCTTCTAGTTAATGGAAATTAGTTGTCATGATTTCCACAGAGCTTAAAAGTGAAAGATCCATCATGGAGTTCTAGTTTGGGTCATAACATCAGCCCTACTAAAAGATGAATATTTATAATCCATGCATTCTACTGACTGTAGAGGTCTGTTTAGGGTGCATTATTGTACGATTTGTGACAAAATTTGATTTGTCATCTAATTGCATGATAATTGTGAAATAAGAAAAATGATCTTTTTATTTCCAACTTCATGCTTCACATTTTTTCTGATTAGATCAAATAAAAAATAAATAAAAACAAACTTCTGGTGTTTTGACATGGCACTTTGTATTATTAGCCCATCCATTTCCTCATGGGCAGAACTACCATTGGTGCAGCAGGTGCTGTGGCACTAGGGTTGCCACCACGGGCATGTTTTCCTAGACACGTATGAGTTACACATGCTGCAGGGTGTGCAGGGAGGAATAATGCTTGTTCCCCTCTGCACACCCTACAACATGTGTAACTACTTATAAGTGTCCAGGAAAACCTGACCGAGGTGGCAACCCTAAGTGGCACCATGGCCCATAGCAGCCAGTCTATACAAAGGCGTTTGCAGAATGTGTACAAGACTACTCTTTTATTAGTCTAGGTTGCAGGTCCATCATATCTATCTAAACTATCCGGAAATGTATTATACAGAGCAGAATGTATATTATTATTGTTTACTAATGAGTTACCTTTGAGGGACCCTGATAGAAAATTGCACCAGGGCCCACTCTTGAGTAGGTCTGCTACTGCATTACTGTTACCCCTTTCTTGTGCGATTTGATAGTAGTTTACATGTCAAAGAAACCTTGTATAAATGACTATAAAGTTATTATTTCTATTTAATAGACAGTGAACAGTAATTGAGATGGTGAGGCTAATTTAGTGGACAAATTGAGATCCCCAAACAGTTTAATTACTGCTGGCTTCTAAAGAAATATTCTTTGAAACAGAGTGAAATGCGTTGAATGTTAGAACGTGTGCTGTGCTGTATTGTATTTTTTATTATACCTAATAAATATTAGCATTATAATTATTGATCTCTTTGGACATGTGCTTTAAATCAAACCTTAAGCAGAGTATGTACAGCAACAGTGTACTTTCTATGATGGAGGTGTCTGCAGCTTGCACTATAAACTCCAATTTTTTTTGTATTTACTAAAATTGTTTTAGCTTTGCAGAGTGATTTCATGAATAGCCATGTGATGGAAGAGGGATGTGCCATTTGCTTACTTTATGTTATCAATGACATTATATTGTGAACTATATACAGGGTTCGGTTCCAGGTCACCACAATAATGCGAATATAGCAATAAAGTAAATCACACTATTTTTTTGTTTCCTAGTGCATATAAATATTATATTTACACTATAATGTAGTCTATTAGGTGTACAATAGCATAATGTGTAAAAAAAAACCACTGTACATAATTAATTAAAAAATAAGTTATTGCTAAAAAAAATGCTAACCATCATCTGAGACTTCAGTGATTCATTTTTATTTTTGCTGGTGGCATATGTAAATATAGGTGTGTATGTGTTTGTATATGTACAGTATATGTTGGAAAAATAATGCAGATTGACTTGCTCGACACAGGGATACCACAAACCTTCAATTTGAAGAAAAAAAAAGCAATATCTGCAAAGCACAATAAACAAGGTATGCCTGTAGTAATCCTCTTAAAGGGATATAAAGGTGAAATCTAAAACATATATATATATATATATATATATATATTCATTAAAATTATGGTGGAGATAAAAAAAACTGAGATTAAAATCCTCCATGTCTCAAAATCAAATCAATACAAATATTTGCATAAGAAATTAGCACATCTAGGCAAGATTCCCCGCTTACTTTTCCCCAGAAATACTCCATATACAATGTTATCAATGCACAAAAGAATTCTGGGTAAGATATGCAAATTAGATATGCAAATTCTAAGTTTTTTTTTTTTTTTTTTGCTTCAAATACTGTTTTAACACAGCGATCGTTTTAACAGGATTATTGCAGCAACACAGAAATCACTCACTAGACAGCCTGTTTCATTCTTTTTAGAACTCGTGAGTAGGAGATAGATTTCTGGTTGCTGCATTGGTAAAGCTACTTTCAGGGTTAAATCGAAATTCATTAAAATTATGGTGGAGATAAAAAACTGAGATTAAAATCCTCCATGTCTCAAAATTAAATCAATACAAATATTTGCATAAGAAATTAGCACATCTAGGCAAGATTCCCCGCTTATGTTTCCCCAGAAATAGTCCATATACAATGTTACCAATGCACAAGAGAATTTGTTTTTTTGCGTCAAATACTGTTTTAACACAGCAATCCTTTTAACAGGATTATTGCAGCAATATAAAAAGAACGAAACAGGCTGTCTAGTGAGTGATTTCTGTATTGCTGCAATAATCCTGTTAAAAGGATCGCTGTGTTAAAACAGTATTTGAAGCAAAAAAACTGAGAATTTGCATATCTTACCCAGAATTCTCTTGTGCATTGGTAACATTGTATATGGAGCATTTCTGGGGAAAAGTAAGGATTTTAATCTCAGTTTTTTTTTATCTCCACCATAATTTTAATGAATTTTGATTTAACCCTGAAAGTAGATTTACCAATGCAGTAACCAGAAATCTCCTACTGACGAGTTCTAAAAAGAATGAAACAGGCTGTCTAGTGAGTGATTTCTGTATTGCTGCAATAATCCTGTTAAAAGGATCGCTGTGTTAAAACAGTATTTGAAGCAAAAAAAAATGAGAATTTGCATATCTAATTTCATATCTTATCCAGAATTCTCTTGTGCATTGGTAACATTGTATATGGAGTATTTCTGGGGAAAAGTAAGCGGGGAATCTTGCCTAGATGTGCTAATTTCTTATGCAAATATTTTTATATATATATATATATATATATATATATATATGTACACACAGTAAAATACTTGGCCATATACATTTGAACCCTTATATAAAAAAAATATGGATATTTATATGGATACTTTTTATTAGAAAGGGTTTATATGAGTGTAACAGTATATTTTAATGTATTTATGTTGTGTTTGGTGAAACTTTTTTGTAGTCCTATTCCTTTATGCAAGCGTTTCAGCAGCACTAACCCAATGCACGTTAAGTTTGATTGCGCTTGAGCACACAGGTTTACTTTCAACTTGTAATACGTGAGCAAATTAATGTACCTGTGATATTGTTATATTGCGCGTACCCTAACGTTAACGCGTCACTTGTAATCTAGCCCTTTATAGAAATACATTTTCAGTTGAATATCCCTTTAATAAAGAAATGTAGCCACATATTAAATAACAAAATATAATATATGTTTTGCATTTCTTTGAATTTGTGAATATATGTTATTTTGCAGTACAATTGTGTAAGAGTTACTTTTCTTTTTAAAAGGATATATATATATATATATATATGTATTTATATTTATTCTGGCAAATGGATCAGTTGGCAGCTTTCTATATCTCTTTATAAGACATACAAATACATTATAACCGTTGATTATTCTATCTGTGCTATGGTAACTTTCTCAAACACAGCTCTCGTTTGTTCACTTGACAATAGTGCTCTGTACGGTTATGAGTGACAGAGTGTTATGGTGTATTCGGTATGACTACATGACTATTATAGCATGACTAAAAGGTTCTACCTTGTGTTTGGTTTACTAAGCTCACAATATTTATGTACCTGCGTTTTATAGAGGATCCTCTGTTGTGGGTAACAACTTCAAAAACTAGGTTATTGTTCTTGTCTATTAATAGACGTGCTATTCTATAGAAAAAACATGTCATGATAAGAATGGTATGTACGGTAGTGACTGCATTTTTATTATCTTGCCTCTTAAGTGCACTCAGTATTAACTAATAATCCCTTAGATAAGGGACAATTCTCTTCTCACACCCGCATGAGACAGATGAACATGCTGTTATGAAGGTTGTTAGTGGGTTTTATTAATTAGTTAAAGTAAATATTTTAAAGGTGCAAAGCACAATGCAAGATGTATGAGGAACTGAGTATTTTAATGTTGGTTTTTAACCCTTCTGTCTGAACCAGTTGGGGAATAAAGAGTTGAATGGACATTAAACTGCTGGGGGGGGGGGGGGGTTTCAATAGCCACCGTGCTATTTTGGCAAGCCTGCAGGAGGGAGGGTCTAATTACACCCATACAAACCATTAACGACCAGCGATGTACAGGGCTGTTAAGGGGTTAAAGCTCTTCCCTTAATTTAACCCATTACAGAAACCAGTTGGTAAAGCTTTGCCGCTTTATACTGGGTGCCGCCATCTTATAGCATGCGTATTGCATTAATGCATCCTGTGATAAAAGCAGTGCACTTTTACAGATCAGTGACATTGCTGATTTTTGATAGCTGTATCTTGTACTTTGGATTAGCATGAACAATAGAAAGAGGAAGCTTTACATTTTTGCAGTTCATTTACATAGTTTAAAACTTGCATAACATATAAACAAAGTTCTCAAGAATAATATAGAGAAATGCAGCCACTGCAAAAATGTACAGCTCCCTCTTTGTATTGCACACGTTAAACTGAAATGCACAATGTGTTTTGTCAAGAAGACGGCAATATCAATGATCTGTGAATGTGCATGCTTCTGTGACACGGTGCAGGAATGATTAAACTCCAAGAGAAATGTTCATTATCATCACTATACAGTGCCAGTAATCCACTACAAATTAACACAATCCACTGTAAGGCTTTAAAAATTTATCAATCTGCATTCACAGCTTCTGAGAACTTGCAGCTCAGGCTTTGCAAGAGCGATTCTGTAACCACACATTTAAGAAGCAATCTATGGCCTAGATTTGGAGTTCGGCGGTAAAAGGGCTGTTAACGCTCCGCGGGCTTTTTTCTGGCCGCACCATAAATTTAACTCTGGTATCGAGAGTTCAAACAAATGCTGCGTTAGGCTCCAAAAAAGGAGCGTAGAGCATATTTACCGCAAATGCAACTCTCGATACCAGAGTTGCTTACGGACGCGGCCGGCATCAAAAACGTGCTCGTGCACGATTCTCCCATAGGAAACAATGGGGCAGTTTGAGCTGAAAAAAAACCTAACACCTGCAAAAAAGCAGCGTTCAGCTCTTAACGCAGCCCCATTGTTTCCTATGGGGAAACACTTCCTACGTCTGCACCTAACACTCTAACATGTACCCCGAGTCTAAACACCCCTAACCTTACACTTATTAACCCCTAATCTGCCGCCCCCGCTATCGCTGACCCCTGCATTACACTTTTAACCCCTAATCTGCCGCTCCGTAAACCGCCGCCACCTACGTTATCCCTATGTACCCCTAATCTGCTGCCCTAACATCGCCGACCCCTATGTTATATTTATTAACCCCTAATCTGCCCCCCACAACGTCGCCGACACCTGCCTACACTTATTAACCCCTAATCTGCCGAGCGGACCTGAGCGCTACTATAATAAAGTTATTAACCCCTAATCCGCCTCACTAACCCTATCATAAATAGTATTAACCCCTAATCTGCCCTCCCTAACATCGCCGACACCTACCTTCAATTATTAACCCCTAATCTGCCGACCGGAGCTCACCGCTATTCTAATAAATGTATTAACCCCTAAAGCTAAGTCTAACCCTAACACTAACACCCCCCTAAGTTAAATATAATTTTTATCTAACGAAATAAATTAACTCTTATTAAATAAATGATTCCTATTTAAAGCTAAATACTTACCTGTAAAATAAATCCTAATATAGCTACAATATAAATTATAATTATATTATAGCTATTTTAGGATTAATATTTATTTTACAGGCAACTTTGTAATTATTTTAACCAGGTACAATAGCTATTAAATAGTTAAGAACTATTTAATAGTTACCTAGTTAAAATAATAACAAATTTACCTGTAAAATAAATCCTAACCTAAGATATAATTAAACCTAACACTACCCTATCAATAAAATAATTAAATAAACTACCTACAATTACCTACAATTAACCTAACACTACACTATCAATAAATTAATTAAACACAATTGCTACAAATAAATACAATTAAATAAACTATCTAAAGTACAAAAAATAAAAAAGAACTAAGTTACAGAAAATAATAAAATATTTACAAACATAAGAAAAATATTACAACAATTTTAAACTAATTACACCTACTCTAAGCCCCCTAATAAAATAACAAAGCCCCCCAAAATAAAAAATTCCCTACCCTATTCTAAAATACAAATATTACAAGCTCTTTTACCTTACCAGCCCTGAACAGGGCCCTTTGCGGGGCATGCCCCAAGAATTTCAGCTCTTTTGCCTGTAAAAAAAAACATACAATACCCCCCCCCCAACATTACAACCCACCACCCACATACCCCTAATCTAACCCAAACCCCCCTTAAATAAACCTAACACTAATCCCCTGAAGATCTTCCTACCTTGTCTTCACCATACCAGGTTCACCGATCCGTCCTGGCTCCAAGATCTTCATCCAACCCAAGCGGGGGTTGGCGATCCATAATCCGGTGCTCCAAAGTCTTCCTCCTATCCGGCAAGAAGAGGACATCCGGACCGGCAAACATCTTCTCCAAGCGGCATCTTCTATCTTCTTCCATCCGATGACGACCGGCTCCATCTTGAAGACCTCCAGCGCGGATCCATCCTCTTCTTCCGACGACTAGACGACGAATGACGGTTCCTTTAAGGGACGTCATCCAAGATGGCGTCCCTCGAATTCCAATTGGCTGATAGGATTCTATCAGCCAATCGGAATTAAGGTAGGAATTTTCTGATTGGCTGATGGAATCAGCCAATCAGAATATAGTTCAATCCGATTGGCTGATCCAATCAGCCAATCAGATTGAGCTCGCATTCTATTGGCTGATCGGAACAGCCAATAGAATGCGAGCTCAATCTGATTGGCTGATTGGATCAGCCAATCGGATTGAACTATATTCTGATTGGCTGATTCCATCAGCCAATCAGAAAATTCCTACCTTAATTCCGATTGGCTGATAGAATCCTATCAGCCAATCGGAATTCGAGGGACGCCATCTTGGATGACGTCCCTTAAAGGAACCGTCATTCGTCGTCTAGTCGTCGGAAGAAGAGGATGGATCCGCGCTGGAGGTCTTCAAGATGGAGCCGGTCGTCATCGGATGGAAGAAGATAGAAGATGCCGCTTGGAGAAGATGTTTGCCGGTCCGGATGTCCTCTTCTTGCCGGATAGGAGGAAGACTTTGGAGCACCGGATTATGGATCGCCAACCCCCGCTTGGGTTGGATGAAGATCTTGGAGCCAGGACGGATCGGTGAACCTGGTATGGTGAAGACAAGGTAGGAAGATCTTCAGGGGATTAGTGTTAGGTTTATTTAAGGGGGGTTTGGGTTAGATTAGGGGTATGTGGGTGGTGGGTTGTAATGTTGGGGGGGGGTATTGTATGTTTTTTTTTTACAGGCAAAAGAGCTGAAATTCTTGGGGCATGCCCCGCAAAGGGCCCTGTTCAGGGCTGGTAAGGTAAAAGAGCTTGTAATATTTGTATTTTAGAATAGGGTAGGGAATTTTTTATTTTGGGGGGCTTTGTTATTTTATTAGGGGGCTTAGAGTAGGTGTAATTAGTTTAAAATTGTTGTAATATTTTTCTTATGTTTGTAAATATTTTATTATTTTCTGTAACTTAGTTCTTTTTTATTTTTTGTACTTTAGATAGTTTATTTAATTGTATTTATTTGTAGCAATTGTGTTTAATTAATTTATTGATAGTGTAGTGTTAGGTTAATTGTAGGTAATTGTAGGTAGTTTATTTAATTATTTTATTGATAGGGTAGTGTTAGGTTTAATTATATCTTAGGTTAGGATTTATTTTACAGGTAAATTTGTTATTATTTTAACTAGGTAACTATTAAATAGTTCTTAACTATTTAATAGCTATTGTACCTGGTTAAAATAATTACAAAGTTGCCTGTAAAATAAATATTAATCCTAAAATAGCTATAATATAATTATAATTTATATTGTAGCTATATTAGGATGTATTTTACAGGTAAGTATTTAGCTTTAAATAGGAATCATTTATTTAATAAGAGTTAATTTATTTCGTTAGATAAAAATTATATTTAACTTAGGGGGGTGTTAGTGTTAGGGTTAGACTTAGCTTTAGGGGTTAATACATTTATTAGAATAGCGGTGAGCTCCGGTCGGCAGATTAGGGGTTAATAATTGAAGGTAGGTGTCGGCGATGTTAGGGAGGGCAGATTAGGGGTTAATACTATTTATGATAGGGTTAGTGAGGCGGATTAGGGGTTAATAACTTTATTATAGTAGCGCTCAGGTCCGCTCGGCAGATTAGGGGTTAATAAGTGTAGGTAGGTGTCGGCGACGTTGAGGGGGGCAGATTAGGGGTTAATAAATATAACATAGGGGTCGGCGATGTTAGGGGTAGCAGATTAGGGGTACATAGGGATAACGTAGGTGGCGGCGATTTGCGGTCGGAAGATTAGGGGTTAATTATTTTAAGTAGCTTGCGGCGACGTTGTGGGGGGCAAGTTAGGGGTTAATAGATATAATACAGGGGTCGGCGGTGTTAGGGGCAGCAGATTAGGGGTACATAAGTATAACGTAGGTGGCGGTCGGCAGATTAGGGGTTAAAAATTTTAATCGAGTGGCGGCGATGTGGGGGGACCTCGGTTTAGGGGTACATAGGTAGTTTATGGGTGTTAGTGTACTTTAGGGTACAGTAGTTAAGAGCTTTATAAACCGGCGTTAGCCAGAAAGCTCTTAACTCCTGCTATTTTCAGGCGGCTGGAATCTTGTCGTTAGAGCTCTAACGCTCACTGCAGAAACGACTCTAAATACCGGCGTTAGGAAGATCCCATTGAAAAGATAGGCTACGCAAATGGCGTAGGGGGATCTGCGGTATGGAAAAGTCGCGGCTGAAAAGTGAGCGTTAGACCCTTTAATCACTGACTCCAAATACCAGCGGGCGGCCAAAACCAGCGTTAGGAGCCTCTAACGCTGGTTTTGACGGCTACCGCCGAACTCCAAATCTAGGCCTATGCTTCTTATCCTAGGTGGCAGAGATAAATCACCTCAAACTCACTTGTTCAAGGTTATTGACAGGCCCTGCTCTCACACAATTGGTTGCCCAAGAGCAGGGGGCAGGAATAAACAACATAGATCTTCTGCATCTTAAATTCTGCCAAGTGGTGATTGCAGGAGGTCAGGTTCTCTGCCTGAGAACTTATGCGCCTTCAGCTTGGTAAATTAAATTAGTTTAGATATAGGGGCCTATTTACTATGGTGCAAGCGGTCATCATCCGATATAAACAACTTCCCAGTTCACTTCCATGATCAAATTTGCGTTGTTGACTTGGTGGGGCCGATTTAACAAAGTGCGAGCGGAAATGATCCACTGTAGCTGATCATGTCCGCCGCACATCGATAAATGCAGACAGCATACACTGTCAACATTTATCATTGCACCAGCAGTTCTTGTGAACTGCTGGTGCAATGCCCCCCCCTGCAGATTCACGGCCAATCGGCCGCTAGCAGGGGGTATCAATCACTCCGATCGTATTCAATCGGGTTGAAGTCACTGATGTTGTTCTATAGAATGTACACATTTTTTTTCATTTGTTCATTTTTTTCTTTAATAATTCTATTTTACATTGTCATTGATTCTGAAGGATATAGAAGCATTTCCAGTAAAGCAGACATCAATGCTTTTGATCTAATTATATAAAGGCCTTTTTTCAATCTAGAGAGAACTCTGCACACCAGTTAACTGTATCCATAGGTTAATGTAGGAATGGAAATATTTTCCATTCTTGAGATTCTTTTAAATTTTTAGATTAGTGACTTTAATTTTACTACGTTGTTTTACTGCCTAATATTCTCTCTAACATATAAACATAAAAGCCTAAAAATCAAAATGCTTTATATAATTAGTGAAAAAAAAGAATGTGTTTTAAAATTAAAATAATCTGTTTAAAGGGATATTAAACATATAAGATATTCATTTTTTTGTTAATGAAAATGAAGCAATATTAAACATTCAATATTAAGTATTCTTTATTCCTAACTGGCAACGTCCTACACAGTGATTGCTTAAAGTATTGTACAAACAAACTCTTTCTCTGCTAGACCTTAAAGGGACATTGTACTGGGAAATGTTCTCGTCTTTAACATTTGAATAAGCTGCTTTTGAAACTGCCACCTTTACTGGAAATTTCAATACTGCATTATTGGCTATAAAATAATGTAAACAAGAAACAGCAGCAGAGAACAACATCACAGTAGGAGGTTGAGAGAGAGCCCAGTCCATTTGATATGGTGTTCCTGTAGCATTTGTGTATACAATGAACTGCTGTTTGTCTAAGTACATTGAACCTTTAATTGGCCAGATTGAAGAGAGATAAGACAACCATTTATTCCTCAAAGTTTTCAACTAGTTTATTACTGATTTGCAGAGTATTAACTCCTGAGAAAGGGATTAAATACATAGTCATAGTTGCACATCTGGCCTGAGCAGGATGTGGCCAGTGACTAATGGATACATAAGTATACCACCCTGGTTGTCCTTCTCAGCAGAGTGTGTGTTTAACCTATTTTCAGGAGTTATATATATGAGTTGATAATAGCCTTGAACTAAATATGTCTGAACTTCGACCAGTACTGTTTTTCCAGTAACCACAATACTAAAACATAAAATCATTATCTGCATCGTGAATATGCCAATTTCGTTATCCAAAAATGAAATGTTTATGTTTTGTGACAAACAAAGTGGTGGTTTCCAGGGTTTTGCAAATACATCACAGGTTGAAGAGTCTTTGGGGCCTATCTATCGAGCTCCGAAAGGAGCTTGACGGCCCGTGTTTCTGGCGAGTCTTCAGGCTCGCCAGAAACAGCAGTTATGAAGCAGCGGTCACAAAGACCGCTGCTCCATAACCCTGTCCGCCTGCTCTGAGCAGGCGGACAGGAATTGCCACAATTCAACCCGATCGAGTACGATTGGGTTGATTGACACCCCCCTGCTGGGGGCCGATTGGCCGCGTGTCTGCAGGGGGCGGCGTTGCACTCTTGTGAGCTGCTGGTGCAATGCTGAATACAGAGAGCGTATTGCTCTCCGCATTCAGCGAGGTCTGTCGGATCAGGTCCGCAAGACCTTTGTTAAATAGGGGCCTATATGTTGATTGATTCCATATCAATAGAGTGTAATGACGTTTGCAATTAATTTTTGTTCCAAACTATATGTGACGTGTGTTTGTTAGGTTATGAATTTGGCTTATTTTTTTATAGTGTAACATTTCTTCTTCTTATTATTATTTTTTTTAATATATATCTTTAACTTCCTAATGTTATCTAATATGGTGGTGTTTGATCTCTGTTTTTCACATGCCAAAAACCGATGTTACATGGAAAAATGTTTTTTGGGTATTCTGTAATGATTTCAAAAGTTTAATTCGATTAAGTGGAAAAAAGCCCTGCAAGTTTTGAAAATTTAGACTGTGATAAGTAAAACAGGGTTGGTACATGTTAAAGGGACGCTCAAGTCAAAGTAAACTTTTATGATTCAGAAAGAGCAGCGGTTTTAAGACACTTTCAAATTTACTTCCATTATCAAAACTTTTTATATTAACACTTTCCATCTAAAGGGGAGGAGAGTCCACGGCTTCATTTTTTACTTGTGGGAAATGAGAACCTGGCCACCAGGAGGAGGCAAAGACACCCCTGCCAAAGGCTTAAATACCTCCCCCACTTCCCTCATCCCCCAGTCATTATTTGCCTTTCGTCACAGGAGGTTGGTAGAGAAGTGTCAGAAGATTCAGACTAGTCTCTTATGGAGGGTAGTACTCTTCGAAATGGGACTGGAGTTTTAAGTAGTCTTGTCTGCCTCTCAGTGAGAGCTTGGGTGAAAGTTATAGTCCGGAGATGCAGGGAGAGTCTTTCTACGAAACCATCCCGACTCATGTTAACAGCTCCATAAGCAATCAGCGTTGACAAGTTTTGCTGCCTGCTTCCTACACTTAAAGGGACATTATACACTAATTTTTTCTTTGCATAAATGTTTTGTAGATGATCTATTTTTATAGCCCATAAAGATTTTTTTTTAAAAATGTATAGTTTTGCTTATTTTTAAATAACATTGCTCTGATTTTCAGACTCCTAAACAAGCCCCAAAGTTTTATGTGAATACCGTCAGCTACCTTCTCCAGCTTGCTCCTGTTTGTGTAAAGGGTCTTTTCATATGCAAAAGAAGGGGGAGGGGGGAGTGTCTTATTTATCACTTGCAGTGGGCTTTCCAGCTACCTTTTCAACAGAGCAAAACTGAGAGCTTCTAAGTAAGTTTTTAAACAGTTTTATACTGGATTTTTATATCAGTATCTGTGCATCTTATTCTTTATAGTAGAGTCTATTACATGCAGTTATATGAAAATGAGTGTATACTGTCCCTTTAAGTCCATGTCAGGAGCGATGCTACTACACTGTCACACTTGAGAGTCCGTGTTCCTGTTCCACGGCGTCGATTCTGGTAAGATTGTTTCATTTTTATACACATAATGATAACTCAGAAGACAGGGTCACAGTGTGATGCCTTTTATCTTTATAGAATCAAGAGTTAACATCCCTAGTAAGGGGATTATTGAACAGGAGGGTTTATACATAATATTGTTTGTGTCATTGCTAATATGTGTGAGATGAGGCTCTGGCAATAGGTGAACTTTAGTCTCCTTCCGGGAGTATTGCGCAGCTGTTTTTGGAGCGTTCTTTATCCCTAGTGCAGGGGCAGTCCTACGAGACATTATTGCTGACCGGGTGTGGCCTAATCTACTTCCTTGCTGGACTGACGGGGAAGGAGACATAACGGTTTCTGTTGTCCGGGTCCTAGGAGGTGGTGAGTGCCCCGGCCATTGGAGGTTATAAAGGTGCCATTGTTTATATTTTATACTATTCCATAACAAAGCTGCAAGCTATGAAGGACTCTGATGCTTTAGAGGGTACTCCCTCTTTAACTGAGTCTAGTACCTGTGTTTATTGTGAGGAGGTTCCGGTAGATCCGCCTGCTCAACTATGTTCCCCTTGCCTTGATAAGGTCTCGGCTTCTCGAAAGAAGAGAATGTCTAGTACTCCTGAGCCGTCCACCTCTGAGGGCTCGTCCGTCCCGTGAGGTGCGTCCCCTACATTCATCTCCCAGTATACATCCAGCGCCCCAGGGCATGTCTATCTCTCCTTCGAGGGAAATCCGTTGGCAGTCTCGAAGGTGATTAGTGCCTTACCACATTCTGCTAAGCACAAGCGTAGGGTAAAATGTGGTGATCCGGCCCAGGATCAAAAAATCAAAAGAGGTGACACGCTCCTTGTTTTAAATATAAAACTTAGCATTTATTTTCTTTGTTTAAAGGAGTATATTTACAGCAGTCAATATCATGGATACTAGATAGCGTAGCACACTGGCTTACGCGTTTCGGGCATTGCCCGTAGTCATAGCCTGTTAATGTGCACTATCAGGTTGCTTTAAAAACCCCTTGCTACATACTGATTGGTTAAAACTTAAATGACGCTATCTAAGTATAGTGTAAACAAGGAGGAACGGATGCCCATATAGTAAGATAAAAAGTTCTTTATTTCGAAAAGTAATTAAAAGTTGCAAATGGGGCAACAGTCAAGAAAACAGGTGTAAGACAGGCGTGACACCTATGGGCTTACATGTTTCGGCGCTTAGCCGTAATCATAGCCTCAGGTGTAACAATTGGCAGTGAGTTTAAAAGAAGTACAATGCATGCTGGTTGGTTAAAAGATACAAACAAAACACGCCTATTTTACACAACAGTAAAAAGCATTGGAAATTAACCCTAGATGCCGTGTAAGCTCGCAAGCATCACCAAACCTAAAGATTGATAGAAAGAAGGGGAAAGTGAGAGAAAGGGGCAAAGTAAATAGCCAATGAAAAATAATAATAATATATAACAGTAAAGAAAAAGCCTTAGTGTATACTTAAGTTAAAAAATGCAATAAAGACATAATGGAGTATAAGGCAAGGAGCAAAAAAGACAAGGGCAGAAAACACAAACCAAAAAATATATGTATGTATGTATAACCCTGACATATTGCTCGAGCATGTAATATAAATTTAGATTATAACATGATGATTGATAATAATAATACAATCACTTTCTTATTAATATAGTAAAATAAATTTACTCTCAATTTGAAAAATATATATATATGGTTACATGTGAGTGGTGATGGGATATTAAGGACTCATGAAATTATTCCCAGAAGTTGATTAGATCATATTTTGAGTTTAAACCCAAAGGGAGTCTGGTTTTTAAGGTAAAAATCCAGAACACCTCTCTTTTGGCCAGCGTCTCATCTAAGTTACCTCCTCTATTAGGAATTTTAGCTTTTTCTATAGCTGCCCATCTAAAAGTGTCTAAACTGCTTTTATGTTTAGTGACAAAGTGTTGGACCAATGGGGTAGACGATTTTCCTTTGGATATGGTAGAAAAATGTTCCCTAATTCTAGAGTTGACATCCCTAGAGGTCAACCCTATGTATTGCACCTTGCACGCTGTGCACAAAATTAGGTACACCACATAGGTACTTTGACAATTAAGACATGTCTTAATGGGATAAGTCTGACCAGTGACTGTAGAGGAGAATGTAGGAGTAGTAAGGACATAGTCACAGGGCTTGCATCTGCGGTGGCCACATTTATACATCCCCAAATGTTGTAACCATGAGCTGGTAGAATTTTGTGTTTGTTTGAGTTGTGTGGGGGCCAGGATAAATGCAAGCGTGGGACACTTTTTATAGGAACATCTGAACCCATTTTTAACCGTCTCTTGTAATTTATCGTCGGCGGCAAGTAAGGGGAAATGTTTCTTGATAATGGTGCAGATCTGAGAATATTGTTCACTGAAAGTCGTCACAAAGTGGACTTTATTGTGAATCTCAGAACTCTTATTTGGTTTGTCACATAACAAGGTTGTTCTGTCCATTTTGTCTACTTTGTGTCTGGCTGTTTTTATATGTGTGCGAGTGTACTTTCTTTCCTTAAGCCTCTTTTCAAGACTATTAGCCTCCTGGATGTAATCCGATGTCATACTGCAATTCCTTTTTAAGCGGACAAATTGTCCCTTAGCTACTGCAGAAGCAGTATTAGACGGATGACAACTGGACGCATGCAGGAGGGTATTGCCTGTAATAGGCTTACGGTAAACTGTAGTGTGTATAGGTCCCTTGGCATCTCCAGTGAGAGTCAAGTCTAGGTAGTTGATGGACCTAGAGTCTGAGACAAAAGTAAAGCAGAGACTAAGGTCATTAGTGTTGAGATATTCTACAAAAGAAGGGATTTGTGTTTTCGGTCCAGACCATATCAATAAAAGGTCGTCTATATATCTCTGATAAAAACAGATAGATGATTTGAAAGGATTACCATCTCCAAAAATGTGGTATTGTTCCCATTTCCCAAGGTATAAGTTGGCATACGAGGGGGCATATTTGGCCCCCATCGCCGTACCACATTTTTGGAGAAAGTATTTACCTTCAAAGGCGAAAAAATTGTGTGTCAGAAGGAAAGTTAAAACCCGCACAATGTATGCCTGAAAATCCTGTGTATAGTCCGTAGCAGTAGCAAGAAAATACTCAACCGCCTCAATGCTTTTTTTATGGGGAATAGTGGAATAAAGGGAGACCACATCGACAGAGATCCATGTGTAATTTTGTTCCCATTTGAGGTCAGTGAGGAGGTTGAGTATGTGTTTGGAGTCACGGGTGTAAGATGGTAACGCTAGTACCAAAGGCTGGAGAATAGCATCCAGCCATTGGGATAGGCGCTCCAGTAGTGAGTCAACTCCACTTACTATTGGACGACCCCTTACTTCTTCCAGGGATTTGTGAACTTTTGGAAACAGATGGAATAGTGGCATTTTCGGATTTGATACAGAAAGATAAGAAGCTGTATTAGCATCAATGTAGCCATATTCTACACCGTCATCCAAAATATCAGTAAGAATACTTCTGTATTCATAGGTAGGATTGTGTGATAAAGTGACATAATCGTGAGAGTTGCTTAATTGTCGGTTAGCCTCTGCTAAGTAGTCAATTTTGTCCATAACAACTATGGTGCCGCCTTTGTCGGCAGGACGTACCACCAATTGGTCATTATGTTGAAGCATGTTAAGTGCTTGTCTAAGTCTGTAGGGAAGATTAGAAGGTGATCTATTACAGTCTGACTTTAGTCTTAATAAATCGGCCTCGACACGAGAGTAGAAAGTCTCGATAACTGTACCCCTGCTTTGGATAGGATAAAAGGAAGATTTATCCTTAAAAGAAGTGCCACAGTTAACAGCTCCTAAGGTGCTGTCTGTTTCCAAAGCTAAATTTTGTAGGGAGACTACATCACATGTTTCCGAAAAAGTCAAAGTATGCGAAGCTTGTATAGTGTTAGTGCGTGCTGATGGGATAGGTTCAGGTTGGGTGGAAGGAGTGTCGCAAAAATGTTTTTTTAGAGTAATATTTCGAATGAATTTGTTAAAATCTATCATCGTCTGAAACAGGTCAAATTGGTAGGTGGGAGCAAAACCCAAACCTAAGCTTAATAGCTCAACTTGATCTTTTGTTAGTTGAGTTGATGATAGATTTATAACATTATTCATTTGTATTTTGTCTGGCTGCGATTTGTCCTCACTGGATATCTCTCCTGGTTGAGTGAGGCTCGCACAGATGAACCCCCCACCCCCTGAGGCGGCTGGCCCATGGGAAAAACCTGATCAAGCAAAGACTGTTCTTGTATTGCTGGATTACCACCATGTTGTGCTTTAGTGACCATTATGCTCTGAGTAGGTGTATATTTAGAGACTGTGAGCTGCGAATTGTGCATATCTCTATCTTTGGAATTAGTAGATAATTGTATTGAAGTATTTGTACCGGGTACTGAAGTATTTTTCAGAATACCCGATTGTGAGTTGGATGCGGTATTCATTAGAGTGTTAGTATCAGTGATTTCCTCTGTACCTGACGTGTATTCATCTGATGACCTATCAGTGTCACTGTCAGAAAAGGTAACTTGTTTCGATTGTTTATGTCTGTTTCTATGTCTACGTTGTCCTCTATGGTTATTGGACCGTGGCAAACTGCGTCTGTAATCAGACCGCTGCTTCCTATTCCAGATATAGACAGAGTTTTTAAGATAATCTGTCTTATCTCTAAGGAATTTCGTATGTTTGTTCTCCATGATAATTTGTTTGCCACGTACCAATGATTGTTGCAAGATGTTATCAAATTTTGGAAAATCTGGATCAATGCTGCGTGTGTTAAGTTCAATTTGTAAACTATCAATTTCAGCTTTAATAGTGTTAAGTTGGTATGTTCTATAACGTATCAGCAAAGACATTAATTGAAAAGAGCATTCAGTGAGAACATTGTTCCAATCATTCACAAAATCCTGGTCAGAAGTGTCAACCTCAAAAGTGGGAAATTTAAGTAATCTAAGGCCTCTGGGAATCATCTTGGCCTTGATATAGGACTGGAAGGTCCAGATGTCCCACTGAGCTTTTGTCTCCTTAAATAATAAAGTCTCCATAGTATCGAAGAGGGTGCTCAGTGAGAGACTTGATTTATCATCTGAAAAGATTTTATCACAGTCCAGGGGTGGATTAGTGCGAGCTGTTGCAGGCATAAGGGAGAAAAACTGTTGTACTGTTGCTGTGCCCTCCATTGCAAATAATGAACGTTAGAAACATATATAAATAAATAAATGAATGTCCATATATTATGAAAAAGTCTTTATATAAGTAGAAAGCCCTCTGTAGACAACAGATCTGAGTGTACCGGGTATCACCAGTAATACCCTGAATGAAGTAGTAGGGAAGGAGGGTTTGTACACTCGCGGATATGTGTCTATGCTAGAAAGATTATAGTTCACAAGAAGAGTAGAAATATCTCATAAGAATGCAAATAGATATGCAAATAAATGTGCAGATTAAGGTTGGTCCCGGGACTTCAATCCAACTGCCCCCCACTCACCGGTCAGCTGATAGACTGATTCTCTTCACCCACCCGGGGGTGAGCCGTCCGTTAGTATAAGAAACTCCAAAAGCCACCTGGGGAACTCCAAAGTGCGTGCTAGCCGGAACCTATCTTCGGCATATACAAACGCATCCGCATCTGCGCTGGTGTCCCTGTGGAATGGCAGAGTAAGAAGACAGACGGCAATCCGTGCGAATTGGCAATGATCCAAATTGCTCTCTTCGGCATTCAGCGTGTGCGTGCGTGAGTGTCGGGGGGCGTGGTGTGGTAGTCTTCACCCGGGATGACAACGTAAGCAGGGCTGTAGTAAGATGGGTATCCGTAGTCTGGTGTTAAGCCATAGTGTAAACAAGGAGGAACGGATGCCCATATAGTAAGATAAAAAGTTCTTTATTTCGAAAAGTAATTAAAAGTTGCAAATGGGGCAACAGTCAAGAAAACAGGTGTAAGACAGGCGTGACACCTATGGGCTTACATGTTTCGGCGCTTAGCCGTAATCATAGCCTCAGGTGTAACAATTGGCAGTGAGTTTAAAAGAAGTACAATGCATGCTGGTTGGTTAAAAGATACAAACAAAACACGCCTATTTTACACAACAGTAAAAAGCATTGGAAATTAACCCTAGATGCCGTGTAAGCTCGCAAGCATCACCAAACCTAAAGATTGATAGAAAGAAGGGGAAAGTGAGAGAAAGGGGCAAAGTAAATAGCCAATGAAAAATAATAATAATATATAACAGTAAAGAAAAAGCCTTAGTGTATACTTAAGTTAAAAAATGCAATAAAGACATAATGGAGTATAAGGCAAGGAGCAAAAAAGACAAGGGCAGAAAACACAAACCAAAAAATATATGTATGTATGTATAACCCTGACATATTGCTCGAGCATGTAATATAAATTTAGATTATAACATGATGATTGATAATAATAATACAATCACTTTCTTATTAATATAGTAAAATAAATTTACTCTCAATTTGAAAAATATATATATATGGTTACATGTGAGTGGTGATGGGATATTAAGGACTCATGAAATTATTCCCAGAAGTTGATTAGATCATATTTTGAGTTTACGCGTTTCGGGCATTGCCCGTAGTCATAGCCTGTTAATGTGCACTATCAGGTTGCTTTAAAAACCCCTTGCTACATACTGATTGGTTAAAACTTAAATGACGCTATCTAAGTATATACATAACATGCATCAGCACTAATGTACACATACTCTGTTATAACCTATTTGGCAGACAGATATACTTCATTAACCCCTACTCCCAATCGCTCTGATCTAGAGTTGACGTTTACAAGTAAAATATGTATATTTGATTGCATTTGAAACTTCAATATATGTCTATTTCAAACTCTGCTATAGGTGTATATACCATTAAATTCAATCATACCTATTTAAGTTTATATCACATTAGTTATACTAGCACTTATTGTCTAGACATTGCTTCTACAATATATGTTTAGTGGACAAGTGTGTTAGTATTTCACAGGCATAGTAGTATGATGATCCGGCCCAGGAGTCATATACTCCTATGGATATCTCGGAAAGGTTATCCGCTAACGAGGACGACTCCGACTCTTCAGAGGAAGTTCCTTCTGGGTCGGAATCCATGTCATCTAAAGCTCCGTCTGCAGAGGGGCCTGGCTTTAGGTTTAGGATGGAAAATTTGCGCTTTTTGCTGAAGCAGGTGCTTGCTACTCTCGAGGTTAGGGAAATTAAACTACCGGAGAAACCTTTGATTCCTAAGATTGATAAAGTGTATGAGGACAGGGTGGTACCTCGGACCTTCCCATTTCCTGTTAAGATGGCTAATATTATTAAGAATGAATGGGAGAGATTATGTTCTTCCCCTTCTTCTTCCTTTAAGAAACTGTTCCCCGTCCCGGACTCTCAGCTCGAGCTGTGGGGGACCTTCCCTAAGGTAGATGGTGCTATCTCTATGCTCGCCAAGCAAATGACGATTCCTCTTGAGGATAGTTCGTCCAAAGAGCCCATGGATAAAAAGTTAGAAAACATGTTGAGAAAGATGTTTCAACACATGGGTTTGTTTTTCAGCCGGCAGCAACATATTGGCGCCAATCTCTGTCTGATTTGGTCGAGAGTGAGACTCCCCTCAACGAAATACAGGAAAGAATTAAGGCCTTGAGGGTAGCTAATTATTTTATTTGTGATGCCAATATGCAAATTATTCGCCTGAATGCTAAGGTTTCAGGGTTTTCTGTACTAGCCCGCAGGGCTCTGTGGCTAAAGTCGTGGTCTGCGGACTGTTATCCCTTCCCTTTCAGGGAAAGATCCTGTTCGGTCCAGGACTGGACTCGAACATATCCACGGTGACGGGAGGCAAGGGTGCTTTCCTACCGCAGGATAAGAAGGTTAAACCTAAGGGATCTACTTTTCCTCCCTTTCGTGCGGATAAGGCCCAATGCCAGCAGCCCGCCATGAAAGCAGATCAGTCCAAGGGTGCTTGGAAGCCAGCTCAGTCTAGGAGCAAGTCCAAGCAGAACAAGAAGCTCGCCAAAACAAAGTTGGCATGAAGGGGCAGCCCCCGACCAGTCTCCTGACCAAGTAGGGGGCAGTTTATCTCTCTTTTCAGAGGCCTGGTTGCAGGTCGTTCAGGACCCTTGGGTTCTGGAGGTTGTCGCCCAAGGATACAGGATAGGGTTCAGAACTCATCCGCTAAGGGCCAGATTCCTCCTGTCAAATCTGTATTCCAGACCAGAAAAGAGAGAAGCATATCTAGACTGTGTAAGGGATCTCTCTTCTCTCGGACTTATTGTACCAGTACCCCCAGCAGAAAGGGTTCTAGGGTAGATTTCAAACCTTTTTGTGGTCCCAAAGAAGGAGGGCACATTCTGCCCGATTCTGGACCTAAAGGGTTTAAACAAGTTTCTGGCTGCTCCATCGTTCAAAATGGAAACGATCAGCTCTATTCTGCCCCTAGTTCAAGAGGGTCAGTTCATGACAACAATAGACTTGAAGGATGCCTACCTTCATGAGCCAATCAACAGGGATCACTTCAGGTTTCTGAGATTTGCGTTTAAGGACCAACATTTCCAATTTGTGGCCCTTCCCTTTTGTCTGGCGAAGGCCCCGAGAGTCTTCACGAAGGTTCTGGGGGCACTGCTTGCAGTAGCCAGGTCCAGAGGCATTGCTGTGAGCCCTATCTTGACGATATCCTAGTCCAGGCGCCGTCGTTTAGCCTTGCAGAGGACCACTCGAGGGCCCTTCAGCTTTTGCTCCAATCTCAAGGTTGGAAGATAAACTCAGGAAAGAGCTCCCTGATTCTCAGCAACAGGGTGGAGTTCCTGGGATCGATAATAAAATCTATATACATGAAAATATTTCTCACAGATCAGGGACGCAGGAAGATTGCGTCCACCTGTCTTGCCCTCCAGTCCTACTCCAGTCCTGTGGTTCAGAGTATGGAGGTGATCGGGCTCATGGTGTCCAGCATCTATGTCATTCCATTCGCCAGGTTCCATCTCAGACCTCTTCAGTTGTGCATGTTGAAACAGTGGAACGGCGATCATACAGATCTATCCCAACAGATTTCCCATGACGATCGGACGATCAGTCCGGAACAACTGTCCCAAGGGAGCTGTTTGGGGTGCCAGGAAGGCACAGGGAAGATGGTCTCGAGAAGAGTCTCTCCTCCCAATCAATATTCTGGAACTTTGAGCGATCTACAATGCTCTGAAGGCGTGGCCTCTTCTGGGGTCGTTCAGCTTCATCAGATTACAGACAATATTACCTCAGGGGCTTACATCAACCATCAGGGGGGACGAGAAGCTCCCTAGTGATGAGGGAGGTTTCTCGAATATTGGAATGGGCAGAGTCCAACAACGGCTCGCTCTCAGCAATCCACATTACGGGTGTGGACAATTAGGAAGCATATTTTCTCAGCAGGCAATCCTTCCATCTGGGGGAATGGTCTCTCCACCCCAATGTGTTTGCAGAGATTTGTCGCGAATGCGGGACTCTGGAGATAGATCTCATGGCGACCAAACTCAATTGCAAGCTACCCAGATACGGGTCGCGGTCCAGGGAACCCCAGGCAGAGCTGATAGATGCCTTGGCGGTACCTTGGGGGTTCAACTTAGTTTACATTTTTCCTCTGTTGCCACTTCTACCTCGTGTAGTGGCCCGCATCAAGTAGGAGCGAGCTTTGGCTATTCTGATTGCTCCGTCGTGGCCGAGGAAAACGTTATTTGCGGATCTGGTGGGGATGTCATCGTCTCCTCCATAGAGGTTACCCTGTCGCAGGGATCTGCTGGTACAGGGTCCCTTTCATTATCAAAATCTAAATTCTCTGAGGCTGACTGTGTGGAGATTGGCCAAGAGAGGGTTCTCTAAAAGAGTGATTGCTACTCTCGTTCAGGCTAGGAATCCGATCACTCGTCGCATCTATCATAAGATGTGGAGGACTTACTTGTCCTGGTGTGAGAAGCAAGGATATCCTTGGCACAAGGCTAAGGTATTAAGGATTTTGTCCTTTCTCCAGGATGGACTGGAAAAGGGGCTTGCCACCAGTTCCTTTAAGGGACAGATTTCGGCATTGTCCTGTTATACAAGAGGCTCGCTGAGCTTCCTGATATACAGTCCTTTGTTCAGGCTTTGTCTAGAATCAGGCCTGTTTTTAGACAATCCGCTCCTCCTTGGAGCTTGAACTTGGTTCTGAAGGTGTTGCAGAGGGTTCCGTTTAAACCTATGCACTCTGTTGACATTAAGATTCTTTCTTGGAAGGTTCTATTTCTGTTAGCTTTTGCTTCGGCTAGCAGAGTATCTGAGTTGGCGGCCTTGCAATGTGAGCCTCCTTATCTGGTGTTTCATGCTGATAAGGCTGTTCTTCGTACTGGTTTGGGATTCCTTCCCAAGGTTGTGTCTAACCGTAACATAAATCAGGATATCGTTGTTCCTCCTTTGTATCCTAACCCCTCTTCTCCTAAGGAGAGGTTACTTCATAATTTTGATGTGGTTCAAGCTTTGAAGTTCTATCTTCAGGCTACGAAGGATTTCAGACAGACTACATCTCTTTTTGTGGTGTATTCAGGAAAGCGCAGGGGCCGAAAGCCTCTGCAACTTCTTTATCCTTTTGGTTGAGGAGCATGATTCACTTAGCCTACGAGACAGCGGGACATAAGCCTCCTCAGCGGATCACGGCTCATTCGATTAGAGCTGTGGCTTCTTTGTGGGCCTTCAAGAATGAGGCCTCTATGGAGCAGATTTGTAAAGCGGCTACCTGGTCCTCCTTACATACCTTTACAAAATTTTACATGTTTGACATTTTTGCTTCGGCGGAATGACTGGGGGATGAGGGAAGTGGGGAAGGTATTTAAGCCTTTGGCTGGGGTGTCTTTGCCTCCTCCTGGTGGCCAGGTTCTTATTTCCCACAAGTAATAATGAAGCAGTGGTCTCTCCTCCCCATGATGAAAATTAAATTATCAGGTAAGCATAACTTATATTTTTTTGGGAACAAAATCCTACTGAGCATGTGCACAAGCTCACAGGGTATACATATACTAGTCTGTGATTGTCTGATGTCTGTCACATGATACAGGGGGCCGGCAAATGGGAGAAAAAATAAAATTTGTCAGAAAAAAATTACTCCTTATTTGAAATTCAGTGTAGGTGTTATTGCATTGGCTTTTTGTTATGAACTTGTTTATTATGTAATTATACTGCATTGAGTGGTCCTTTAAGTACAGGGACTTCTTTAATCAAAAATATCCCAAAAAACGTGCTTCTGATAATTATTAATAATGTCTTAATGCAACTGCTTCGACATTGAATATGGCTCATCGGAAGCCGCTAACGAGGCAATCATAATCAAACAGTACGTTATGATCAACCCCATAGTAAGAAATGGGATTTGATTTAAAAATAAAATACTCTAACCAAATAGTGTATTTTATTGTCACTCCGTTGCCTTAAAGGGACATGAAACTCAAACAATGTATTTTGTGATTCTGACTTAGCTGACAATTTTTAAAAAGTTTCCAATTTGCTTCTATTATCAAATTTCCTTTTTTCCTGTGTTATTCTTTGTTGCAGAGATACCCAAGTAGGTGGCACTACATGGCAAGAAAATAGTGCTGCCATCTAGTGTTCATGCAAATGGATAACATTCTTGCAAAATGTAAACTCTGCTGTGCTTGTGTCCCTGCTTTTCAGCAAAAGAGAACAAAAAAAAATTTGATAGGAGTAAATTAGGAAGTTGTATAAAATCTCATGCTTTATCTGAATCATGAAAGAAAAATGTGGCTGGTTAATGCTACCGCAATCTCACAGTAGCAATTAGTGCTCCGAAGATTAACCAGAGGTCAGATGTCTGGTTAATTTAAAAAAATCTCCCCAAGTGCCCCCCAAAATAAAACGTAAGATGCCTTTAATATAAAAAAAATAAGAGCATCTTTCATTTTTGTAATAACTGCACAAAGCAGTTTTTAAGGGTTAAAGTTAGAAGATGTGGGGTGTTAGAAAACAAAAATGGCACTGAAACGGCACATAGCGGTCTATGGGGACTTTGTTATCACTCAAAATGTAGATACTTTTTTATATATATATATATACACACCATTCATATGAAATAGGCACTCCAAGGGTTAAATATATGCCAAGTCCTTGTATGTAGATAATGATTCCAATAAGACTAAGCTTCTTGTATGAATTTCAACACTATATATACAGTGTTGTAATTCATACAAGAAGCTGAGTCTTTTTGGAATTATATATATATATATATATATATATATATATATATATATATATATATATATATATATATATATATAAACGTGCAGTCACTAGAGGCAGGTGAGGCAGAGCTTCACCTCTCATATGGGAAAAAATATATATTTTTTATTAGCTTTAAAAAAAAAAAAACAATTCCCCTAGCATTTCTTTTTTTCACAGCTACATGTTGTGCATTGGAGAGGCACAAGCAGGTCTGCTGCCCTCCTTTACACAACATGGTGCGCCACCTACTGGATGAAAGTGGTTAAGATCATTGCATGGCCCATAAGTGCTTATTTGAGGCAGGCCTCTTTGGGACTGACCCAATCCAGTGAGAGGCATCAGTCAGGGGAGATTAGGGTTGGGGCTAGATGTTAAATCATATAAAACAAAACAAAAACGGAAAAACCTACTTTCATTTATTTTGTTGCTGCCCTGTGCAGCTGCCAGCTTTGCTTCAGTGAAAAAGAGAGTTCTGTACATCCCCTCCAAGTGCAGTGGAATGTGCCACTGTCACTTCCTTACAGAGCAGGAAGAGATGCAGTGAGCAGTGTTTTAGCCACATTTTATTGAAGTGCTGCAACCTTAGATTTTGCTGAAAGGGATTCTGTTAGTGAAAATTATAATTTAATGAATGTGGTTTAGTGTTTTTTGATTTTTTACTCTTTTACAGCAGTTTAAGGATCGTTTTTGTATTTTGTTTACTCGAACTTTCCGCGCACTAAATTAGCAGCTTGTCTCTGTACTCCACACTAGTTTATAGTCTCATCACTCTCTTACTGACTTATGAACTCTCTGTAGCTCTGCAACTGTGTTTTCTCACAACATTATCTTACTATTATGCTGTTTGTATGGATGAGTTGTTATTTGACCAGAGTAAGCTAGACCAACAGCATGGTAATGTAAAATGAAACCAAGCAAGTTATAGAAAATATTCTCAATGCCTCCTGTAGCTATAGTATTTCATTTAAACCAGTGATTCTGTAGGTGTATGATGGACAACCCTGCTGTAGACAAGAAATAATAATTTATTAATGCTCCCATTCATATGTGCTGTTCTGTTTTAGATATTTAAAATAGATTGTAGACTATTAGCATTTGATAGTCACTTAAAATATTACTTAAACATTCAGTGGTGCCTCCCCCATTTCAGTGTTCCCTCTCTACCCACTTATGTGTCTCTCTCCTCCCTCTGTCTCCCTCTCTCCCCTTCTGTCTCACTCCCCTCTGTCTCTCTCTCCCCCCTCTGTCACTCTCTCTCTCTCTCCCCTCTGTGTCTCTCTCCTCTCTGTCTCTCTCTCCCCTCTGTCTCTCTCTCCCCTCTGTCTCTCTCTCCCCTCTGTCTCTCTCTCTCCCCTCTGTCTCTCCCCTCTGTCTCTCTCTTCTCTCTCCTCTCTCTCTCTCTCTCTCTCTCTCTCGTCTCTCTCTCTCTTCATCTCTCTCTCTCTCTTCATCTGTCTCTCTCTCTTCAACTCTCTCTCTCTCTTCATATCTCTCTCTCTCTTCATCTCTCTCTCTCTTTCTCCCACTCCCTCTGTCTCTCTCCTTATGTGTCGTTCTCCCCATGGTCTCTTTTTCTCTCTCTGTCTCTCTTCCTCCCCCTCTGACTCTCTCATCCCTTATGTGTCTCTCTAACCCTCTGTGTGTGATTGTGTCTCTCTCTCTTACTCTCTAACCCTCTGTGTCTCTCTCTCTCTCTCTCCCCCTGTCTCTCTCCCTCTCCCCCCGTCTCTCTCTCCCTCTCCCCTGAGTGCTTTTCTGTGTTTCTGTCTACCTTTTATTTATTAATGAATTGGTGGTGCCATCTGAGGATGTGGCTTTATTTAAAGGGGTGGGGTCAAGCGCCCCACCATGTTTAAATTTCACCAGCCTTCACTGGATCAAGACATTTTTATATTTACTGAATAATGAAGGAATCTATAAGCATAATTTGCAGCATTAAAGTAAAAAGTATGTTTTAAACATATTTTAATGGGCCTGGATTTCTAGATCTCATAATCAGAGCAAGCATTTTGTTATCTGGCAAGAGTTTCTGTTACAATCCTTTAGACTAAAATCAGATGTTTACTAAGTTGACCAGTTTTCCAAGACACAATTTAAAGGGACATGAAACCCATATGTTTTCTTTCATGATTTAGAAAGAGCATGCATTTTTAAATAACTTTCCAATTTACATTTAATATCTAATTTTCTTCATTCTTTTGATATCCTTTATTTAAAATCATATCTAAATATGCTCAGTAGCTGCTAATTGGTGGCTGCACATAGATACCTCATGTGATTGGCTCACCCATGTGCATTGCTATTTCTTCAACAAAAGATATCTAAAGAATGAAGGCGTATCCTAGCCACTGCCTCACCAGCCTCTGACGTCACCGCATGTCACATATATATATGTGTGTGTGTTAATATTTGTATATACACATATTAACACATAAATTTATATTCATATATATGTATATTTACATTTTGCTGCCTATCGCTGTGCAACTTACCCCCTTCACTGCGCTAGGTTCTCTGCCATGTCTCACTGCATGAGAATGAGGCTCCCATTGGAGCCTATGGAAGTGCACTCTCATGAGCGCAACGCTTCCCTGCAATGTAAACACAAGGCCGCTCAACTTGTAATACCAGTGCACACTTGCGTGCACTGGCCCCATGTGTGTTGATGTTGGTTATCAGTTTCATTGTCTGTAAGCAGGAAGACAGTGCCCTGTTTTATGTTATACTTTTGATGTCTATAGGCAGAGGAGAATGGATTGCTCATTATAAACTCTAATGAGCCAATATTGAAGATAATGTACCAGCAAAATTATATTTCAAGGCTATGAAGAACTAAATTATTTCCTCATGATTTATGGAATTCTGAGGAATCAGTATATGGTTCCACTTTTATAAGGAAAAAAAAAGATTCAGCAAAGAGACTTCATTTAAAAGTATTTGTTCTTTTAAATTGTACTAAATTGCAAGAGCAGAATAATGTGTGGTTTTTGGCATATTGTTCCCAAGGCTCCTTTTTGCACCTTTAGTCACTGTACTGTAACATAATTAACTGCAGTGAGAGCCACAATTAACTCAGAAATGTGTGTTGTAGCAAAATTATACAGGCCAGCATTCTGAACAGAATACATTGTATCCTATTTCAGAGCAAAACAAAAGATTTAAAATATAAGGTATTATCTTTCAGATGTATGTGCCACATTTAATTGTTATAATTTAACACTCAGTTTGCAGGTTTACTGTGGGAAAATATCCAAATGAATGAAATATGAACATAATACATTATTTCAGACAGGAACATTTAAAATATTTTTTCCATATATTTAAATTAAGCTTCTTATTCCTATTGTGAGGAAGAGAAGGTTTAATTGGGCTTCTTACCAAGTATACAGATACCTGTGTGTCAAAGAGGCTGTTTATTATGGCCTTTTATTTTGTTCAAAATATATTATAGGCTTATTGGTACTGTAGATATTGTGTATAAGTAATAATTTGCATTTATATTAGAAATGTTTTTGAGTAAACTATTGAATGGCAGTGCTTGACAAATATGCCATTTTGAAAAAGCTGAAATCGTTCAGAGAAACGTACGTCGGAGTGAAGTGTCAGACGGACTAGTCACAACGAAGCGTGATAGCTGTGAAACGGCTGTGGCCTTGCACTTTCTGTGTTTTGAATGTGACCCTGTTTGTAAGGATATATATATACACAAAACGTGTTAAAGTTTTCTATGCTGTATACCCTTAGTGACCTATGTCTATATTTGTTTTTAATAAATTAGAATAATGTATGGTGTGAATTGGGAGGTTATTCTTATAGAGCACGTACACTTCTGCTGGTAATAGATCTCTAACACGTGAGTAGGATTGACTCAATTGTTGGATTCGTGCAATGTATGTGCACAGTTTTACACTATGGCTGTTCTTTCTTTCCTTTGAGGATTGCTTCTGAGGACCGTTGAAAATAAAGACTGCCTTTCCTTTCAGCAGAGGACTCTTTTGTTCTAGATCTTTGATGTTTAGATCATTTTATGGTTTGTATTTGATTTTTTTTGTATTTGACAAACACATTTTATATTCAAATATACCATTTTGCTTATATATATGTATAAAAGCCCTAGTCTGGCTCCTACAATGTTCACAGTATTCTTTCTGGCTCCTTAGTTTGATATAGATTTGTCGAAAACTGTTGGGAAAAAAAGTGAATAAATAAGAAAATCTGTAAACACAACTGTAGAGGTATTTTAAAGGGACCTAAAAGTGCAGGAAGAAAAACACTCTGTGTTTGAGCATTTATTTATTGCACTGTTGCTTGAATATGACTTTGTGTAATGCCTGCAAATGGGTTAAACACATACTAAAATTTAGCTCCAGAGCAGCAATGCATTACTAGCTGAGCACATCTGATAAGGTGATTATAAGACACATAACCAAGACTAGAGCATATGACAAGAGGCATATATGTGTAGCCCCCGAACACCAGATACCTCACAGAAGGGCATTGCCTACCTAGGTATGATTTTCAAAAAAGGATACCGGCAAGATAAAGTACATTTTATAACAGAAGTAATAACAGTCTTTTTATAATTTCCTGTTGTAACTGAACCGTGAACATTTACTTTTGATCTGATGTCCCTTTAACTATAGCGTTTTGTGTGATAGAGAGATGAGTGAAATTACAATGGAGATCTTGGGTCTCAGTTAACCAGTTATGAAATAATAGTGTGAGAATTCTGGAAAGTCACTCGTCAGAAAGTGTTTCTTTTTCTGTAGAAAAATGTACGTTGTACAGTATTCATAATGATTGGCTAATAGAGACTCCTCCCTGAACTTTATTGGTGGATCTAGAAGTCTGGGTTCCAATTTGCTTCTGGTAGTTTTCTTTACCTATACACCCCTAACTATTAAAAATAATATTGGCACACATGGTGAATTGTTATCTATATAAATTTCAAACTTAATATTTTATGTAATTGTAAGACATTATAGAAATTAAATGAATGTCAAACATGTCAGGAACACACACGGAAAGATTAGTAAAGCAATATAGCAACTTCACTGCAATGCAATGTTTCTAAATGAAAATCAAAATTAAACTTTCATGGTTTAGAGAGAGTATACAAATTTTAAGATACTTTTCACTTTACTTCAATTATCAAATTTACTACATTCTCTTGGTATACTTTGTTGAAAAGCATACCAAGGTAGGCTCAGGAGCAGCAGAGCTAGCTGGCGACTGGTGGCTGAAGATATATGCCTCTTGTCATTGGCTCACCTCATGTGTTCAGCTAGTTCCCAGTAACTCTAGAGCTCAACAAAGGAAACCTAAAAAAATAAAGCAAATTTGATGAAAAAGTAAATTGCAAAGTCTCTTAAAATTTCATGCTCTGTCTGATTCATCACAGTTTAATTTTCATGTTCCTTTAAATGCAATGTGCATAACATTTCAACCATTAGAAATTTTGACATATAAATTCATATTTTTTTTTATTATTATTTTAAAAGGGTTTGATATAGAAGATGTATATAATAGTACCAGGAAGTAAGCTGTAGAAAAAAATATGCAGGTTAAATTAGAAACATAATTCTATGTTACAAAACAAAGCAAATGACAAAAAAAAGTTTTTTTTTCATATTTAAATAGCATATAATCATTTATATTTCAGTGCTAAAAGTGCTGTTACATTATGGAATAACCTTAAACAATTAAATAAAAACTCCTAAACAATTTCTTTTTCTTTTTTTAATACACAAAAATTTGTGAAAATCTAAACGTTCCAAATAAATACTTTAAAACTACAGTACGAGCCCCAAGGTAGAACATGTGATGTGAGATGTCATCACAGAAAGTGCAGCATGTCTGCAGAAAGCATAGGACACATGCAGGAGCTGTTAGCGCTTTCACTTTGCAGCGCTGCTCCACATCAGGCTGTTCTCTTCAAACAGACCTTTGCTCTGGCTGCACTGTGTAAGTTTTCCTTAAAAGAGTGTATCCAGAGCAACGTGCTGTTTGAAGTGAACAGTCAGATATGGAGCAGCGCTGCAAAGCAGCAGAGAATTTATTGTTGACTGGCTCTAAGGGATTATTTTCAACCATCCCACCTAGCCTATCCTGATCTGCGAAGCTGTGACTTCTGTAAGATGTTGTTGTGAATAATACACATTTTTTATGACTACATTTCTACCTTGTGATGTTAGATTAAAAGAAAAGGAAACACATTTATTTAAGAAATTTTAAAAACTTTGCTTTACTCTTCAGTTAATCAAAACATTGCAATTGAGCAGGTGCTTTAGTGTAACTGCCTGATTTAAAATTAAATGTTATTTCAAAATGACCTGCAGAAAAATGTTCTCAAAAAAGAGAAGAAAAGTTCTGCCTTTAGGAGCATAAGAAGACTTTTCATAGGTCTAACAATATCTATCGCCCAGAGTATATGCCTATTGCTTTTCTGTTTAACATTGAACTCAAAAGGAAACTTGCCATACTCTCCCTCCCATCCCCTTCGCTCTGCTCACGACCTCTTTCTCGCTTGTTACCTCCTCACATTCCCATCTACAGGACTTCTCCAGGCTCCCATCTTGTGGAACTCTCTGCCTCACTCCACAACTCTCCCCTAGTCTTAGAACTTTCAAGTGCTCCCTAAATATTCTACTGTTCAGAGATGCATACAACCTACACTAGCCTTCCTAATACTGTACCAGTTCCTTTCCTCCACTGCTGTCCGCCATGAAGCCCTTAGCATGTAAGCCTATGAGTCCAGCTGTTTGCAGATCACCTTCATAATAGCTGACTACAACAGTGCGACTCACGGCAGGGCCCTCTACCCACTTGATCCCTAAATATGTTACCTTATATACCGCCTATGTTTATAGCGCTGCAGAATCTGTTGGCTCTCTACAAATAATGGATAATAATACCATGATTCAGACAGAGCATACAATTAAAAAAAAAATATCCAATTTAGTTCAGCTATCATATTTATCTTTTTTTATTGATATCATTTTTGAGGCTTAGCTGCTTTTCAACCAAACATACTGAGATAGGTACTAGAATGTGCACGTGATTTGACTACTATATGGCAGCAGTTTGTATCAGTGTTATACATAGAAGCAGGCCAATGTCCATATCAATTGCAGCTTCGCTCATGCAAGCCTGCAAGTGACATTTATGAAACCGCTGCTTCCTAAACCTTCTCCTAAATTCACCCCAGACTGATGTGAATGAGGTAAAGTAAGAAGCCCTGCTCTTACACAATTGGTCACACAAGAACAGTAAAATACAGGAGCAACGTATAGGTAGCTAATATCCTATTTGGCTTCTAATAGCATTATAAATTATATATGTAATTTTCAAAGTACACTATAAATTCTATTTTATTAGCTTCTCCTTGAAGAGCAATGTCATAGTTTTGTTTTCTATTTTCCAGCATTAGAATGTGTGTCACATCAGTGTAGGTTTTATTGGAGATACTTTGCTGTTGATTTGTATTGTAGCTGTAAACCTGTGCTGACATGATACATTTGCTGCTTGACAGGAGAACCAAGTTTTTAGGCCAAATGCTATCAAGCATTTATTCACAGCAGATAGTTTTTATGTCTGTTCACACAAACACACAGTAGGGGAATTAAAGGTACACAAATTCAGAATGCCCATGAATGCATTTAAGCTTTACATAGGATCAGTTTTTCAATATGAATATATTAGTAAAAATATTTTAAATTACTTTTATGATTGTTTTAGTGATGGCTTTTACTGTGCTTTGAGCATATGTACATATGACTCATGCACCCTCATTTAAACACTGTGGGACATATGTATCCAGCTCCGAATGGAGCTTGATGCCCCGCAGGCTCGCCAGAAACAGCAGTTATGAAGCAGCGGTCACAAAGACCGCTGCTCCATAACCTGTCCGCCTGCTCTGAGCAGGCGGACAGACATCGCCTCAATTCAACCCGATCGAGTAAGATCGGGTTGATTGACACCCCCCTGCAGGTCTGCAGGGGGCAGCGTTGCACCAGCAGCTCTTGTGAGCTGCTGGTGCAATGCTGAATACGGCGAGCGTATTGCTCGCCGTATTCAGTGAGGTCTGGCGGATCTGATCCACAGTGTCGGATCAGGTCCGCCAGACCTTGATAAATATGCCCCTGTGTCTGCTCAGGGAGCTGGCAGTGACATGCTAATCAGTGATGATGCTAATCAGTGATGATGCAAACTGAATGATTAACATACAAAACAGTCTCTTTGAGCAGGCTGGGTGCTTGATGCAGGTGCACTGGACATATGTACATATGCTCTACAGTAAAATCTAGGATCATTTTAGTCAATACATAAAAAATACTTCTACTTAAAAATTAAATGCATTCATGTGCAATCCTCAGTTTTCTGGAATGAATGTTTTAAACAATAAAAAAAAACTATGTGATCTAAAGATCTTTGTTTAATTTTGAAACCCAGACAGTAAGCTACAAGTTTGTGCTTGTACTGCAGTTTAACGAGCAACATTTATAGAGTTAAAATGATTTATTAACCTTTCCAATAACTGTTCTTGCAAACACATAATGGATCAATTTAGACATCTCTTTAACTCTTTCACTACCGTAGTGTTCTAAACCATCCATTTTTTATTTTAATACAAAAGAATTGCTAAACATCAACAGTGATGGAATTGAATTAGCTGTTATTAGTACTTATATATCATGTATACAAAAAGCTTGCCAAATCTATTCATTTTTCAGAACTGTTACTTTGTGTTAAGGATGCATCTGATTCCTAACAAAGTACCAGGCAAATCCAATTGCACATACTGTAAATCAAAAGGAATGTATGATTTGATACATTTCCGCTGTTATGACCAGATTACGTGCACTTTTATGCTACCAGAAACAGGGTAAATTACAGGCATGCACGTTATAGAAGTAAAGCAAACTTTAAACACATTGCGCCCCATTTATCAAGCTGCGATAGCCGCTTCAGGGCCCTGGTGTTTCAGGCTCTCCTGAAATGATAGTTAACCTATATTTGTCCATTGTCGGTAAAGTTGCGCGGTGACGTCATCATATCATTGTGCATGACATCACCGTGCAAAACGTGAAGCCCCTGCGATGGCTCTCACCATTCAGTAGGAGTAGGTGGGAGCCCCCAGATTGCCCTCAAGGTGGGTGAGTGCTAGCGACGGCTCTGAGCCGTCATTTGCACCTGACTGAGAAAATTTAGGGACATTAAAACCAAAAATTGTCTTTCATAATTCGGATAGAGAATACAATTTTAAACAACATTCCAGTTTATTTCTATCTAGCTTGCTTCATTCTTTAGATATCCTTTGTTGAAGAAATAACTATGCATATGGGTGAGCCAATAACATGAGGCATCTATGTGCAGCCACCAATCAGCAGCTACTGAGCCTATCTAGATATGCTTTTCAGCAAAGGATATCAAGAGAATAAAGCAAATTAGATAATAGAAGCAAATTGGAATGTTGTTTAAAATGTTATTCTCTATCTGAATCATGAAAGAAAATGTTTGGGTTTAGTGTCCCTTTAAGTAGCAGGAGATACGGATGATTGACAGCCCCTGCTTGGGCACAGCAAGCAGGGGGCGGCATTGCACAAGCAATTCTTGTGCAATGTTAAATGCGAACAGCCTATGCTCTCAGCTTGCAGCGAGGCCCAGCAAACATGATTTGCAGTAGTGAATCATGTACACCAGACCTTTCATAAATGGAGCTCTTTGGCTCAGATTACGATAGTAGTAATGCAAGCAGCATGGAACAGTCATAAAGTTTTGGGACTGGAGTTTCCCAATAGCTCTTCAGGGCTTGATAAATTCTGGGTGCCATGGTAGATAGAAATCAACTGTCCATAAGTCCTGTCCTGCCGAAAAGAACAGTAGTCACAATCACAGCAATGTATGGGCCTCAAATGCCACTCCCCTTTCCTGTGCAGTATTCATAAACAGAACCACTTATTTATTTATTTCAGCTGTTTTTTTAAACAAATTGTCAAGCAGAGCGCTCTCCCCCTTCCTTGTATGACAAAACTATCAGTGATTCAACTCATCAGCTAGTGTGTTTCTGGGATTCATAGGGTTAAATCACTACTGTGTGAATAGTACAGGCCCTCATAATGTATATTTTGAATATCTTTATTGAGCCCTCTCTTACTTCAAACGTATACAGTTAATTAAATATAGTTATGCTTTGTTATTATAACCCCAGAGGCAGAACTTTTTTTTCACTTTCTGCAATGAGATTTTTTTTAAGTGAATATTTTTCTGAATATCATTTTTAAATAAAATACAATTTTAAATTACACTAGTAATCAGTTAATAGTACAATTGCAATGTGTTGGTTAACTGTTGAATAAAGCAATTTTTAAAGTTTTTTATAATATAGTTCAGTAGTTGAAAATGACATTGAAATTAGCTGAAGGCAAAAAAATATTGGTCTATCATAGAAATATAGTAATAAAAAGGTACACTGTCCATAAGAATGTCTTACATTCAGAAATCAAAGTTTTGCAGACTGGGGTTGAAAAAAAATCCTTGAGAGCTAGTCAACAATCAATGCACTGCTGCTTTGTAGCGCTGCTCCATATTTCACTGTTCACTTCAAACAGCACTTTGCTCTGGATGCAATGTGTTGAAGAAAACGTACACAGTAAAGCCAGAGCACAGCTCTGTTTGAAGAGAATAGTCTAATGTGGGAACAGTGCAGCAAAGTTAAAGCGCTAACAATTCCTGCATGTGTCACATTCTGCAGACATGCTGCATTTTCTGCAATGACATCTCAGATCACAGCATGTTCTGCCTTGGGGATTATAACCATGTAGTTATGCTGTTATATTGTCTATAGTAGAGCATTACTGCAAGAATCTTAAATTTAACAAGGGTCCCCATGCAAAAAGCCACATATTTGAATTGTGAAATAATCATCATTTTGTGAAATGGATGCAGTTACGCAATTGTTTTGTGTTTGCAATATGTTGAGGAACCTTAGTGAAAATAAATTTTTAATAAAATCTACAAAACTGAAAAAATTGCTCCCAAGTGTATTTGTTTGACAATTGGTGAATTATGGTGATTTAGCACACGTATTACAAGTTGAAAGTAAACGAATTCGCTCGAGGGCAATTAAATTTAACATGATTTGAGAGCTCTAGTTAACTGTTCTGCTAAAAAACACATAAAAATTACATTTAAAATTACAGTTACATTCATAATAACATTATCTAATAAAAATAATTTTTTTAAAAAAATTGCAATTACAAGTTACAGACATATATAAACATATAAATACATATGCATACATATATAGACATGCAGTATATATATATATATATGTATATATATATATATATATATATATATATATATATATATATATATATATAAGGGCATTGGAGCCCTTTGTAGTCAAGTAGCAGAAAACATGTAAAATCATATTTATGCAATGTTCATATTTAATAAAGTGTTTGTGTTTTACATTCCAAAGTTCTTCACGTAGGGGAATATGTTCTAAGTATTTTTACATAGATATTCCTGTATATACAGTATATATATATATATATATATATATATATATATATATATATATATATATATATATATATATAAAAACAAAGAACAGTGTGTGTGCACTCTCACCAAAAGTATCACATCCGCCGGGGTGCTATCTGAGTATCAATAGTGCAAGAGTATAAAGCACTCGCCGGACTCAAGTCAACTGTGCAAATTTTTTTTTATTGAAGTGCTTTATACGCTTGCAATATATATATGTATGTATTAGGGCTGCACAATTTTTCGCGGTTGCGGTTTTAAACCGCGATTAACCGCTGCGGTTTAAAAACCGCAAGAGTACGTGGTTTTTTTAAGAAAAAAAATTCAGCTTTCCCACAGTCAGTGCAGGGCCATTGAGGGAAGCGCATCTGGAATATATGATCGCAGCTATAATAATTTAGGTCTATAATATAGCCTGAATGTATTGTGTTTTGTTAGTTTCTTCAAATACTTTATTTATAAGCGGTCATAGTTTTTGTTACTTATTATTGCTAAAGATATATTCCTTATTTAGAAGCGGGTTCTCGCTAGGGTAGGCGTGACCGGGCTCCAGCTAACGCCCCTTTTTCTGTGCTCGCACGCACTTTGTTCCAGATCCATACCTTGGCCATGCCCAGACGGCCGTTTGTGACCGGTTAACGTGTATGATAGGCTGTGGCCCCCAGGATCGGCATAGTACATGTTACAGGTATTAACCGGCAGGAGGTCCGGTGTAACACAGCTTGACGTGGCAGGAAGAGATTTGGCTACTGCTGGGTGAGGCACCGATCACACTTCACCCCAGGTGTGACCCACAGTGTCTACATGTCCTTTGTTTTTTTGGCTAGTGTTGAGCAATACCCATATTAAACCTTCCATAAGGTCAACCTTTAATTCATTCACTCTCTGATAGTCTCTCTAAAAATGATCAGAAACGTCTAACCAAGACATAAATACGGTTCTTTAAAATACTATTTGAAACGTGGATATATATGTATATGTGTGTGTGTGTGACTGTGTGTGTGTATGTATGTATGTATGTTTATATATATATATATATATATATATATAGACACACACACACACATGTGGTTTGTATTTGTATGCTCCCAGAGTGTATTGGACATTGAGAAACATGTACATTAAGATTCTGTAGTTCTAAATAATTTTGTTATTGAAAAATTAGGGTGTTATAGTGATTTATAAGAAAATCACGATTTTATTTTTTGCCCATATCGCCCAGCCCTAGTATGTATGTATGTGTGTGTGTATATATATATATATATATATATATATATATATATATATATATATATATATATATATATACAGGGAGTTCAGAATTATTAGGCAAATGAGTATTTTGACCACATCATCCTCTTTATGCATGTTGTCTTACTCCAAGCTGTATAGGCTCGAAAGCCTACTACCAATTAAGCATATTACTTGATGTGCATCTCTGTAATGAGAAGGGGTGTGGTCTAATGACATCAACACCCTATATCAGGTGTGCATAATTATTAGGCAACTTCCTTTCCTTTGGCAAAATGGGTCAAAAGAAGGACTTGACAGGCTCAGAAAAGTAAAAAATAGTGAGATATCTTGCAGAGCGATGCAGCACTCTTAAAATTGCAAAGCTTCTGAAGCGTGATCATCGAACAATCAAGCGTTTCATTCAAAATAGTCAACAGGGTCGCAAGAAGCGTGTGGAAAAACCAAGGCGCAAAATAACTGCCCATGAACTGAGAAAAGTCAAGCGTGCAGGTGCCAAGATGCCACTTGCCACCAGTTTGGCCATATTTCAGAGCTGCAACATCACTGGAGTGCCCAAAAGCACAAGCTGTGCAATACTCAGAGACATGGCCAAGGTAAGAAAGGCTGAAAGACGACCACCACTAAACAAGACACACAAGCTGAAACGTCAAGACTGGGCCAAGAAATATCTCAAGACTGATTTTTCTAAGGTTTTATGGACTGATGAAATGAGAGTGAGTCTTGATGGGCCAGATGGATGGGCCCGTGGCTGGATTGGTAAAGGGCAGAGAGCTCCAGTCCGACTCAGACGCCAGCAAGGTGGAGGTGGAGTACTGGTTTGGGCTGGTATCATCAAAGATGAGCTTGTGGGGCCTTTTCGGGTTGAGGATGGAGTCAAGCTCAACTCCCAGTCCTACTGCCAGTTTCTGGAAGACACCTTCTTCAAGCAGTGGTACAGGAAGAAGTCTGCATCCTTCAAGAAAAACATGATTTTCATGCAGGACAATGCTCCATCACACGCGTCCAAGTACTCCACAGCGTGGCTTGCAAGAAAGGGTATAAAAGAAGAAAATCTAATGACATGGCCTCCTTGTTCACCTGCTCTGAACCCCATTGAAAACCTGTGGTCCATCATCAAATGTGAGATTTACAAGGAGGGAAAACAGTACACCTCTCTGAACAGTGTCTGGGAGGCTGTGGTTGCTGCTGCACGCAATGTTGATGGTGAACAGATCAAAACACTGACAGAATCCATGGATGGCAGGCTTTTGAGTGTCCTTGCAAAGAAAGGTGGCTATATTGGTCACTGATTTGTTTTTGTTTTGTTTTTGAATGTCAGAAATGTATATTTGTGAATGTTGAGATGTTATATTGGTTTCACTGGTAAAAATAAATAATTGAAATGGGTATATATTTGTTTTTTGTTAAGTTGCCTAATAATTATGCACAGTAATAGTCACCTGCACACACAGATATCCCCCTAAAATAGCTATAACTAAAAACAAACTAAAAACTACTTCCAAAACTATTCAGCTTTGATATTAATGAGTTTTTTGGGTTCATTGAGAACATGGTTGCTGTTCAATAATAAAATGAATCCTCAAAAATACAACTTGCCTAATAATTCTGCACTCCCTGTATATATATGTGTATATATATATATATTTATATTTATGTATGTATAGATATATAGTGTACATATATATATATATATATATATATATATATATATATATATATATATACATATACATATATATATATATATATAATTATGGATTTATAAATAAATAGAACATATTCTTCTATGTGAAAAACATTGTAATTTAAAATATAAATTTTTAATATCGGGTTTAGCGCCCTTGAAAATGAGATTGGGTTTGTGCGCGAGTAAGGGTGTTAGGTTTTCATTCCACTTTTTACTTTCCATTGACTTCTATGGGGCAATACGTTAACGTCGTCGCGGTATTTGAAGTTGGGCTGTTTACTCGCTCCTGGTTAGTATGCAAGCAAAAACTTTCTACTTTCAACTTGTAATACATGCACTACCTGCGGAATAACGCACGAGCGGGAGCACAAACTACCGCTCCACTCTTAATCTAGCCCAATACGGGCATAAATATAGTCATATAATTGCCTTAGCTGTAAGAACTGCAGTGGATGTTCATTTTGAGTGATTAGATTAAAATACATAAAGTAGGGGGCTGGATGGACTGATGGAGAGGGAGTGCAGGATTTTTTGATCATATGCTACAGTAGATATTCAGTCCTAGTTACAATGTGGGCTTTGGGCTTGAAATCGTTGTGCACAATGACACAAAGATGGCCGCCGTGATTAAACCAAGTAAAATAAAATTTAAAAAAATGGTGGTTTTGCAATAAATTGAGGTAATCACTAAAAAATAGAAAAATGGTTAAACAGCTTATGTTGGACAACTTGATATGGATTGACCCATATGGAAGTTTCACCAGTTCATTCAATTAAAGACACAGTCCTCTTCGTATGAGCAGAGATTCAGGCCTTGCCGTAAGGAACGGTCCAAGTGATGATGTCTGCAAATCTGCAGTTAAGTATTTATTGAAAAACAATGTAATGTTATAAACTTAAACACTACCTATCTTAAGTGCCCACTGAAATATATATGAGCTAGAACACATTTCATCCTCCTCAGGGGACTATTAATGCTGCGGTTGTACATACTCTTGGGTATTGTCAATCCTTACATAGTATTCTTAAAGGGGCATAAAACACATACACTGTCTTTCTTGATTCAGATAGAACATACAATTTTAAACAACTTTCCACTTCTATTATCAAATTTACTTAATTCTATTGGTATCTTTTGTTGAAGGGACAGCAATGCACTATTGTGAACCAATGACAAGAGGCATATATGTGCCACCAATCAGCAGCTTGCTCCCACTGTGCTGTAAATTTGCTTCCCTGCTGCACGGTATTAAATGTATTGTAAAAGGTTTCTTTAACTTTATTCTTGCAATTGCAACTTATTTTTGCCCACCACTCATAATGAAAAAAATTGTAATTAATTATTGGACTTTGTGAACCGAGAAAGAGATACGATAATCTGGTCTGATGTTGCTTCATGGTCATTCCTTTTGAATGGGCATATTCTCTAGAACAATGAGTTATGGAATCAATGAGCAAAACCAGCATTTACAAAAATAAATCTAAATTATCAATTGCCCATACATTTAATAATCTGCATATAGTATGACAAGTCATTGGAAACACAATAAAGGGACATTAAACACTTTGAGATGGTAATATAAAATTATATATATATATATATATACAAACATCTCTGCAATATACTTTCATTATTTATTTTGTCCCCTTTCCTGTAATTCCATTCTGAAATTGTGAGCTTTTCAGTTCCTGTTAGAAACGGAAGTGCAGAACACTGTTATATTCCACACAGCAATTGACTGCACACTCTAGTGACCTATTTATAACTGTCCCTAATTTGCCACAGCAAAGAAGGTAACCTAAGTTACAACATGGCAGCTCCCATTGTTTTATAGACACTAAAATTTTACACTTATTTTGTCAATATTAAAACTTTAAAAAATACATCTACATATTATTCTCAGACTAATCTTTTCTTTGAATGCATCATTCTATCTAGCATTTATGTAGTGTTTAATGTCCCTCTAAGGTTGACATTTAAAGTAAATTTATATAATTGTATTATAAACTGTCTCTTAGTAAAGACCTCAAGATATACCATTTTCTCAAGCAAAATAGGCTCATGCTTTCAACTAATTCACAAAACAAACTCAGTACTTCTTTTGCTGTAAGCTTAGATTTTTTTTTTTTTTCTAAGCAATATTGATAAAGATCTGGTCATCTTATGTTGAATGTGAAAGAAAACAACCCTCCTGGTCTTTCGGAAAAGAACATATTGCTGGTTTATCACAACAGTTTGCTTTTAAATCCCCAGCATTTCAACGTAACAGGAACAGAGTCATTCTTTTGTTGCTATTTAAAGCACTGTTCTTCTCTGGTGTAACTAAATATATAATTCAATAGAATTGGGATTTGAATCCCAACTCTGTCAAGCTACTGAGCCACAGTTGCTAAGCACCAAACCACACGTGTACCAGCTCGGAGAAAAATTATCTCACTGCTGCAAAAAAAAGGAAATGTGAATATTTTAAAATACAGAGGTTTATGCAGATATTTGATCTCCATTTATATCTTGAATATTGTTGTTGTTTTGGTTCTGGGTAACCATAAGAGAACATGTTGTTTTAAAGGGACATTAAACACTTTGAGATGGTAATATAAAAGGATACATCTTGTATAAATAAAAAACAAAACTCTGCAATATACTTTATTTATTTTTTCCACTTTTTCTGTAATTCCATTTTGAAATTGTGAGTTTTTCAGCTCCTGTTAGAAATGCCATTGGCTGAACCCTCTAGTGACCTATTTATAATTGTCTCTAATTGGCCACAGCAGAGAAGGTAACCTAAGTTACAACATGGCAGCTCCCATTGTTTTACACAAACTGAAACTTTTGCCAGATATTTAAACTTTATAAAATACATCTACTTGTTATTCTTAGACTAATCTTTTCTTTGAATGCATCATTCTATCTAGCATTTATTTACTGTTTAATGTCCCTTTAAAAGTATATATTTATACAAGGATATAATGCTGTAATTCATTATAACATTTTATTATTGTAGAAGTGCTCCTTGGTAACTGTGCCAATCGAGAGTAGAGTACATAAGTAGCTGCCAAATACCAGTTATGCCCTGCTGAGGACTGACATGGGAGAACTCCTGCTGTAGGAGATTAACTATGGGCCAGATTACTAGTGGAGCACTATTTAGTGCTTTTGCTCATGCACTAACTGTGCTAGAAGTAAACATTTTGTGCTCGTATTACAAGTTGAAAGGAAGAAGTTATCACTCATGCATAAACCTGATGCGCGCAAAAAGCTGAACTTAGAATATTACGCACGCGATAGAAGTCAATGGAGAAAAAAAAAGGTGTAAAAAAACACGCTAACCCAAACGCATATACTCAGGTGCGCAAACCCGACATGAATTTGAAAATATGTATATTTCACATTCCAATGTTGTTCACATAGAAGAATATGTTCTATTTATTCATAAATACATATTTCTAGATTTATCTGATGGTATTTTGGTACAATATATATCTATAACTATATATTATACATTATTATATATAGGTATAGATATATATACAGATATGTATAAGAATATCAATTAATAAATTCTTAGAACATACTCTGCTATGTGCAGAATATTGGAATGTAAAATATTTACAGTAAATACAAACTATAACACTTTATACGCTGTCGGCATTTAACATTGCACAAGCAGTTCACCAGAACTTCTTGTGCAATGCTGCCCCTGCAGATTCAAGGACAATTGGCCACTAGCCTCGGAGGCAGCAGACAAGTTATGGAGCAGCGCTCTTTAGACCCCTGCTTCATAACTGCTGTTTCTGGCGAGCCTGAAGGAGCTTGATAATTCGGGCCCCTTTGTGTAATGGGTATTGTATTTTTGATGTGTTTTGTGACACTTTTTTTTCCGCAAAACAGTTAACCAGAGCAGTGAGGACGTGCTTACTCGACCAGTGTTGACTTCTATTGCGTTCAAGCAATCGCCTTTACTTTCAACTTGTAATACGAGCGTAATTAACTTGGGCACAAACCAACTTGAAAACCTGATATCGCATGCAAACAATAGCGCTCCACTGATAATCTGGCTATATATGTTCAAACTCTTTGCAGGGGATGAAGGAATATGAAAGACCCAATCGTGCTTCCATGATTCAGATAGAGCATGTCATTTTAACTTATATTGTCAAATTTACTTTGTTGTCTTTACTAAACAAACCGAAGTATACCTAAGTAGGCTTAGGAGTGTGCATGTGTCCTGAGCACTATATGGAAGCAGTGGTTAGAACAATGTTTTAAAGGGACATGAAAGCCAGCATTTTTCTTTTGCGATTCAAACAGAGCATACAATTTAAAAAAAAGTTTACAAATTACTTCTGTTATAAAATTATAAAATGACTTGTTATTGTTTTATTCTTTGTTGAAGAGATACCTAGATAGCCAGCACAAGAACTGCTGGCGCAATGATAAATGCTGACAGCGTATGCTCTGGTCATTTATGGATATGCGACAGACATGATCCGCTATATCGTATCATGTCCATCCGCACATTAATAAATTTACCCCAAGAGAACAAATACAATTTGATAATAAAAGTAAATTGTAAAGTTGTTTAAAATTGTATGACCTATCTGAATCATGAAAGAAAAATAATGGGTTTTACATCTCTTTAATAGATTTATACATTGTTGAGCAGTTGAGGGCATTGGAAAGTTGTTTAAAATTGTATGTTCTATCTGATGAAAATGTTATTCAATGACACTGTCCCATTGTACTAACACGGTCATTTCATTTTTACACATAAAGGGGCATAGGAGTATAAAAAAATAAAACTCTTTATATCATTGTTTTAAACTAATTTACTTTTTTCTTAAAAACACAGTGAAATTCACACAACTGACACGTTCCAACAGCACAATAGGCATGCATGTAACAATAAAATCCTCAGTGCCATAATAGCTGAAAAATGGAATGTTCTAATTAGTTAGAGAATGTAATTTAAGACTAGTTACCCTGCACTACTACCTCAAAGGGGTTAAACACACAGTAGAAATACCGCTCTGGACAAGCCTTGCTGATTTAATCGACAACGCTGGTTGCACAACTAAGCTGTTTCTGGGTAATTTTAAGAAGTGCGTTCAGAGGCAGCAGAGAGGTAAAGAAAACAGTGGTCTTAAGTCCTCTGCTTCTTAAATATCAGCTGCACACTCGCTCATGTAAACCTGCACCTCAACCCCAAAGCTTCATCCACAGCCATTACAAATGGAACCCATCATTTCTTGCCACTGTTTACTTTATTCAATTTAATAACTAGACATAAAGTGCTTGTTGTTTTTCAAACTGACACTTTTCTTCCCGATATGCATTTATAAAATGTTGTAGTGACTGTGGCCATACAGGTGTTTGTAAAAAGCAAGAATAGGTATGAATTCTCTATGTTAAAAAAATACTTCAAGTATTCAACTTGTTCTATTCCAAGTCTATTCCATCAACCACCCATTTTTCTGTATAGAATTAATTCCCCAAATTGCTCTTGAACCTATTAACCTCCAATTTGAAATTATGACCCTTTATTCTTGTGTTGCTTTTTTTGTCTTCAGCTTTATTAAATCCTATAATATACCAGAAGGTTTCTATGATATTACAACACAACTTTCTCTCCTATAAACTATATATATTGGCTTCATAAAGTCCTTTTTTTAGTAATGGGAGAGAGGTGATATGAAGGGGTTTAATGAAGCTGCAAGTATTTTTAACAAGAAGAGCAAGACCAGAACAAGAGGTTATGATCTCATGTTGAAGGGTAGTAGGTTCAGGAAAAACATATATTTATAGAAAAAGTGGCTGAATCATGGAATAAACTTCCATTAGAGGGGGTTAAGGCAGACACTGTGTGGGACTTCAAGTCTGGGATACGCATAAGTCTATTTGTAGGAAATATGGACAGACTTGATAGGCCTTTTATTTGTATCTGCTGTCAAAATCTATGTTTTGTTTTTACAATGTAGTATGTACCATTTTAGTAGCTCTCATATAAACCATTTCTAGATTTTTTATTTTTTCCTTCAGCATCTTATGTTTCATTGCTATGACATATCTTTGTACTTGTAGTACTAAGAATAAACATTTGGGGGTCAATTTACTAAAGTGCGAGCGGCCATGATACAATGTAGCGTATCATGTCTGCTGCACATCGATAAATGCTGACAGCATACGCTGTTGGCATTTATCATTGCACCAGCAGTTCTTGTGAACTGCGGGTGCAATACTGCCCCCTGCAGATTCGCCACTAGCAGGGGGTGTCAATCAACCTGATCGTATTTGATCGGGTTAATTTCTGTCCGCCGCCTCAGAGCAAGCGGACAGGTTATGGAGCAGCGGTCTTTACGAACGGAGCTTGATAAATTGACCCCTTGATCTCAAAAATTTGGATTTGCATATTCCAAACAGTATTTGTTTATGGGAATATGTTCACCAATTTTAGTTTGTCTTGTTTGTATGTTATCCATAAATGTTAATATGTTTGAAAAATGCAACAATTTCAACTCAACAGCTTTACATCAACCTATAAGTTAACTTATCTCCAAATACTCCATATTGGTCAACCTATGACTTATGTTTGTCTGCCGCTATCATTAATACTTACCTCTCTTGCATCAAAGACTTCACACATACTGTTCCTTCTCTCTGGACCTGATTATCCTGCTCAAGGTTTCTCTTAATCCTGACCAACAGAATAAATCCTGAACTTACTTTTCTCCACTGCAACTAAAATCCATTTGACAAGCTACCCTACACCTTTTGTTTAATTTGATTTTTGTATCTGTATTTCTATTTTTACGAGTCAGTGTCATTATTTTCTCTTATATTAGAGAATATATGTCTAAAACTGTATGTATAATCTGATGTACCCTACTAATTTACCCATGGAATTTGGCAGCTTTTAACAAATGAATGATGACTATAAAAACATTTATTTTTGACAGCACCACCTTATTTATTTAAGTAATGCACTGTATAAACACTCTTTCTAATTGAAAGTTTTGACCTATTTAGTAGAGGATTGCATTTGTTGACACCATAATTGAGCTGTATGTATTTTTTTATGGTATTGTTTATGCATATAACAATAACTGGTTTTGTTGTGCATTGTGACTCATGTTCCGGTTCCTTATCAAAAAGCAAAGAAAAGAACAAATCAATTCTCACATACTATTGACTATATTTCTTTTCATGAAATTGCATATACTCTTCCGTCATCACGTCTGATGCTAGACGTTTTCTGTAACTAAGAGACGTAAATAAAACAATGATAGTGATGATCACCACGGTTTGTAGGAGCGTGTTTTGGAGTTGGTTTAATTTAAGGAATGGGCTGTGTTGACTAAGAGATTTCATGCTGATTTGGAAATTAAACAGACGGCAGGTTTCTGATCTTATCCATGGATCAATTTGATTCTCTGCAGGTTGCCAAGCTGTGTGAAAATATGGAAAGACATTTTGTATAATTACTTTAAACCTCTTTTTATGGAGACAAACATGTAAAAAATAGTAGAGCAGAGGTAACCTTAAACTAACTGAATAACTGAACTCTTCTAGAAATATTTTACGTTTATAAAATTTCCCCAATCCAGGGGCATATCAACTAGGACGGGAGGGCGGCACTTTTTGCACCCTCTGTACATATATATATATATATATATATATATATATATATATATATATATATATATATATATATTACTCTCCCCACAGTCAAATCTCTGGGCACAATGCGAGGTAGATTTTGCTGAAGGGGGTTATTATTCAAATGTTTTAAAAAATAGTATATCACTATCTTTCTGTAGAAAACACAGCTGACCTTTAAAATACAAATGTTCCCCAAATAATTTGTAAATAAAAAGATATAGCAAAACAGTATAAGGTAGCGTGAATTATACGCAGGTTTGGATATTTAGTGTTAAATAACTAATATAAAACTGGTTATTAGAATAATATCACGTTATTTTAGTGTTTTCACAATTTTAACTCGTTTGTGCTACCTTATACTGTTTTGCTAGATTTTTCTGACTCCCTGGCTAAATCAACTAGCACAGCACTGGCAATTGTACTAATGGCTGAAGGGCCGGGTGGTGCGCTGGTACATTACAGTAACCATGCCTCTGCTCACAGAGAAGGTTGACAAGAACGAATATTCTCAAAAATTCTATAATCGAATGCTAATGACATTTCGAATGTAACATTTGTTTTAACAAATACTATTAAGAAGTTCAATAGCTCATGTGGTAGGGAATTTAGTAAATTGATATATAATAGATACAAATATATCAATTTGAATGTTTCTATTTCGAATATTGTATAATTTGAATATTACGTTTAAATAAAGCATTAGAAATACTATTACAAATATATAAGTTCAAATATTTCGAATTTGAATATTGCATAATTCGAATATTACATTTAAAGTAAGCATTACAAATACTATTACAAATATATAAATTTGAATTTGAATATTGCATAATTCAAATACATGAAATGAATGTTAGAATGTTGTACAAACATTTGAAATTCGAAACCAACCAACGAATGTGTTAAAATTTGTTTCATTTTTCGAATGTTGTGAAACATTTGCCCATCCCTACTCACAGCCTACTGCCCTTGACAAAGTACCTAACACAAAGCTTAGAACCAGCGCTAGCATTTGACGGGGCGGGTTCTGCGTGTAGATAATATTTTGGTTAATCCTCAAGTGAAAATACTGTACCACTCACCAGACTTAAGACCCAAATAACTTGATGATTGAAGTCTGGCAACAGAAGCAGGACCGAGCTCCCGGTGATAGGAGCCAGCATTACACGCTGGAATAGTGATCACGACTATGGGCTATAGACTGGCGGTTGTGATGTGAGAGGAGCGAGTATGAGCGCACGCACATTCAATAAATAGTTATAACGGAAGTTGCAGAGTTCTTTCATTGCAGAAAATAGGACAAGCTTCTGCTGTTATGAGAATCAACAAAATGTAAGTCAGCCTGTGAGGCTTGGTGTGTGTTAAAATATATATGGAGCTGTTAACACACATTAGGGATGGCCAGAGTCCCTTATATATGTGTATATGTGTGTGTATGTGTATATATATATATATATATATATATATATATTTATATATTAATATATATATATATATGTGTGTGTGTGTGTGTATATATATATATATTTCTTCTGTTATGTGTGATCAGTCCACGGGTCATCATTACTTCTGGGATATAACTCCTCCCCAACAGGAAATGCAAGAGGATTCACCCAGCAGAGCTGTATATAGCTCCTCCCCTCTACGTCAGTCCCAGTCATTCTCTTGCACCCAACGACTAGATAGGATGTGTGAGAGGACTATGGTGATTATACTTAGTTTTTATGACTTCAATCAAAAGTTTGTTATTTTACAATAGCACCGGAGCGTGTTATTACTTCTCTGGCAGACTTTGAGGAAGAATCTACCAGAGTTTTTTACTATGATTTTAACCGGAGTAGTTAAGATCATATTGCTGTTCTCGGCCATCTGAGGGAGGTAAAAGCTTCAGATCAGGGGACAGCGGGCAGATGAATCTGCATTGAGGTATGTAGCAGTTTTTATCTTCTGAATGGAATTGATGAGAAAATCCTGCTATACCGTTATAATGACATGTATGTATACACTTCAGTATTCTGGGAATGGTATTTCACCGGAACTACTCTGTTAAAGGTCACTAATCCTTTTAATAAGTATTATCATGTTAAACGTTTTTGCTGGAATGTAGAATCGTTTACATTGCTGAGGTACTGAGTGAATAAATGTTTGGGCATTATTTTCCACTTGGCAGTTGTTTGCTTTAAATTGTGACAGTTTCGTTTCTCTTCACTGCTGTGTGTGAGAGGGAGGGGCCGTTTTTGGCGCTCTTTGCTACGCATCAAAAAATTTCCAGTCAGCTACTATTATATTTCCTGCATGATCCGGTTCATCTCTGACAGATCTCAGGGGTCTTCAAACTTCTTTGAAGGGAGGTACATTCTCTCAGCAGAGCTGTGAGAATTTTATATTGACTGTGAATAAAAACGTTACTCTGTAAATTTTATGTCAAAAGTTGTGTTATTTTAAAGTTGATGCTATAACTGTTTTTCAGTTCATTATCTCAACTGTCATTTAATCGTTTAAGTACCTCTTTGAGGCACAGTACGTTTTTACTAAAAAAGATTATAACCAGGTTGCAAGTTATTGCTAGTGTGTTAAACATGTCTGACTCAGAGGAAGATATCTGTGTCATTTGTTCCAATGCCAAGGTGGAGCCCAATAGAAATTTATGTACTAACTGTATTGATGCTACTTTAAATAAAAGTCAATCTGTACAATGTGAACAAATTTCACCAAACTGCGAGGGGAGAGTTATGCCGACTAACTCGCCTCACGCGGCAGTACCTGCATCTCCCGCCCGAGAGGTGCGTGATATTATGGCGCCTAGTACATCTGGGCGGCCATTACAGATAACATTACATGATATGGCTACTGTTATGACTGAAGTTTTGTCTAAATTACCAGAACTAAGAGGCAAGCGTGATCACTCTGGGGTGAGAACAGAGTGCGCTGACAATACTAGGGCCATGTCTGATACTGCGTCACAGCTTGCAGAGCATGAGGACGGAGAGCTTCATTCTGTGGGTGACGGTTCTGATCCAAACAGATTGGATTCAGATATTTCAAATTTTAAATTTAAATTGGAGAACCTCCGTGTATTACTAGGGGAGGTCTTAGCAGCTCTTAATGATTGTAACACCGTTGCAATACCAGAGAAACTGTGTAGGTTGGATAAATACTTTGCGGGTACCGGCGAGTACTGACGTTTTTCCTATACCTAAGAGATTAACTGAAATTGTTACTAAGGAGTGGGATAGACCCGGTGTGCCGTTCTCACCCCCTCCAATATTTAGAAAGATGTTTCCAATAGACGCCACCACTCGGGACTTATGGCAAACGGTCCCTAAGGTGGAGGGAGCAGTTTCTACTTTGGCTAAGCGTACCACTATCCCGGTGGAGGATAGCTGTGCTTTTTCAGATCCAATGGATAAAAAATTAGAGGGTTACCTTAAGAAAATGTTTGTTCAACAAGGTTTTATATTGCAACCCCTTGCATGTATCGCGCCGATTACGGCTGCGGCAGCATTTTGGATTGAGTCTCTGGAAGAGAACCTTAGTTCATCTACGCTAGATGACATTATGGACAGGCTTAGAGTCCTTAAACTAGCTAATTCATTCATTTCGGAGGCCGTAGTACATTTAACCAAACTTACGGCTAAGAACTCAGGATTCGCCATACAGGCACGTAGGGCACTGTGGCTAAAATCCTGGTCAGCTGATGTTACTTCTAAGTCCAAATTACTTAATATACCTTTCAAGGGGCAGTCTTTATTTGGGCCCGGTTTGAAAGAAATTATCGCTGACATTACAGGAGGTAAGGGCCACGCCCTACCTCAAGACAAAGCCAAAGCTAAGGCTAGACAGTCTAATTTTCGTCCCTTTCGGAATTTCAAAACAGGAGCAGCATCAACCTCCACTGCACCAAAACAGGAAGGAGCTGTTGCTCGTTACAGGCAAGGCTGGAAGCCTAACCAGTCCTGGAACAAGGGCAAACAGGCCAGGAAACCTGCTGCTGCCCCAAAGACAGCATGAACCGAGAGCCCCCGATCCGGGACCGGATCTAGTGGGGGGCAGACTTTCTCTCTTCGCCCAGGCCTGGGCAAGAGATGTTCAGGATCCCTGGGCGCTAGAGATCATATCTCAGGGATACCTTCTAGACTTCAAATTATCTCCCCCAAGAGGGAGATTTCATCTGTCAAGGTTGTCAACAAACCAGATAAAGAAAGAAGCGTTTCTACGCTGTGTACAAGATCTGTTATTAATGGGAGTGATCCATCCGGTTCCGCGGTCGGAACAAGGACAAGGGTTCTACTCAAACCTGTTTGTGGTTCCCAAAAAAGAGGGAACTTTCAGGCCAATCTTAGATTTAAAGATTCTAAACAAATTCCTAAGAGTTCCATCGTTCAAAATGGAAACTATTCGGACAATCTTGCCCATGATCCAAAAGGGTCAGTACATGACCACAGTGGATTTAAAAGATGCTTACCTTCACATACCGATCCACAAAGATCATCACCGGTATCTACGGTTTGCCTTCCTAGTCAGGCACTACCAGTTTGTAGCTCTTCCATTCGGATTGGCTACGGCCCCAAGAATCTTCACAAAGATTCTAGGTGCCCTTCTGGCGGTACTAAGACCACGAGGGATTTCGGTAGCTCCGTACCTAGACGACATTCTAATACAAGCTTCAAGCTTTCAAACTGCCAAGTCTCATACAGAGTTAGTTCTGGCATTTCTAAGGTCGCATGGATGGAAAGTGAACGAAAAGAAGAGTTCTCTTTTTCCTCTCACAAGAGTTCCATTCTTGGGGACTCTTATAGATTCTGTAGAAATGAAGATTTACCTGACAGAAGACAGGTTAACAAAGCTTCAAAATGCATGCCGTGTCCTTCATTCCATTCAACACCCGTCAGTAGCTCAATGCATGGAGGTGATCGGCTTAATGGTAGCGGCAATGGACATAGTACCTTTTGCACGCCTACACCTCAGACCGCTGCAATTATGCATGCTAAGTCAATGGAATGGGGATTACTCAGATTTGTCCCCTACTCTGAATCTGAATCAAGAGACCAGAAATTCTCTTCTATGGTGGCTTCATCGGCCACACCTGTCCAGGGGGATGCCATTCAGCAGGCCAGACTGGACAATTGTAACAACAGACGCCAGCCTACTAGGTTGGGGCGCTGTCTGGAATTCTCTGAAGGCTCAGGGATTATGGAATCAGGAGGAGAGTCTCCTTCCAATAAACATTCTGGAATTGAGAGCAGTTCTCAATGCCCTTCTGGCTTGGCCCCAATTAACAACTCGGGGGTTCATCAGGTTTCAGTCGGACAATATCACGACTGTAGCTTACATCAACCATCAGGGAGGGACAAGAAGCTCCCTAGCAATGATGGAAGTATCAAAGATAATTCGCTGGGCAGAGTCTCACTCTTGCCACCTGTCAGCAATCCACATCCCGGGAGTGGAGAACTGGGAGGCGGATTTCTTGAGTCGCCAGACTTTTCATCCGGGGGAGTGGGAACTTCATCCGGAGGTCTTTGCCCAAATACTTCGACGTTGGGGCAAACCAGAGATAGATCTCATGGCGTCT